>NW_026277504.1:0-10915 GCF_023373465.1 Oncorhynchus keta | reverse complement strand
TGCCCGCTCGACCCTATCCCCTCCTCTCTTCTCCAGACCATTTCCGGAGACCTTCTCCCTTACCTCACCTCGCTCATCAACTCATCCCTGACCGCTGGCTACGTCCCTTCCGTCTTCAAGAGAGCGAGAGTTGCACCCCTTCTGAAAAAACCTACACTCGATCCCTCCGATGTCAACAACTACAGACCAGTATCCCTTCTTTCTTTTCTCTCCAAAACTCTTGAACGTGCCGTCCTTGGCCAGCTCTCCCGCTATCTCTCTCAGAATGACCTTCTTGATCCAAATCAGTCAGGTTTCAAGACTAGTCATTCAACTGAGACTGCTCTTCTCTGTATCACGGAGGCGCTCCGTACTGCTAAAGCTAACTCTCTCTCCTCTGCTCATCCTTCTAGACCTATCGGCTGCCTTCGATACTGTGAACCATCAGATCCTCCTCTCCACCCTCTCCGAGTTGGGCATCTCCGGCGCGGCCCACGCTTGGATTGCGTCCTACCTGACAGGTCGCCTTACCAGGTGGCGTGGCGAGAATCTGTCTCCTCACCACGCGCCCTCACCACTGGTGTCCCCAGGCTCTGTTCTAGGCCCTCTCCTATTCTCGCTATACACCAAGTCACTTGGCTCTGTCATAACCTCACATGGTCTCTCCTATCATTGCTATGCAGACGACACACAATTAATCTTCTCCTTTCCCCCTTCTGACCAGGTGGCGAATCGCATCTCTGCATGTCTGGCAGACATATCAGTGTGGATGACGGATCACCACCTCAAGCTGAACCTCGGCAAGACGGAGCTGCTCTTCCTCCCGGGAAGGACTGCCCGTTCCATGATCTCGCCATCACGGTTGACAACTCCATTGTGTCCTCCTCCCAGAGCGCTAAGAACCTTGGCGTGATCCTGGACAACACCCTGTCGTTCTCAACTAACATCAAGGCGGTGGCCCGTTCCTGTAGGTTCATGCTCTACCACATCCGCAGAGTACGACCCTGCCTCACACAGGAAGCGGCGCAGGTCCTAATCCAGGCACTTGTCATCTCCCGTCTGGATTACTGCAACTCGCTGTTGGCTGAGCTCCCTGCCTGTGCCATTAAACCCCTACAACTCATCCAGAATGCCGCAGCCCGTCTGGTGTTCAACCTTCCCAAGTTCTCTCACGTCACCCCGCTCCTCCGCTCTCTCCACTGGCTTCCAGTTGAAGCTCGCATCCGCTACAAGACCATGGTGCTTGCCTACGGAGCTGTGAGGGGAACGGCACCTCAGTACCTCCAGGCTCTGATCAGGCCCTACACCCAAACAAGGGCACTGCGTTCATCCACCTCTGGCCTGCTCGCCTCCCTACCACTGAGGGAGTACAGTTCCCGCTCAGCCCAGTCAAAACTCTTCACTGCTCTGGCTCCCCAATGGTGGAACACACTCCCTCACGACGCCAGGACAGCGGAGTCAATCACCACCTTCCGGAGACACCTGAAACCCCACCTCTTTAAGGAATACCTAGGATAGGATAAAGTAATCCTTCTCACCCCCCCCCCCCCCCTTAAAACATTTAGATGCACTATTGTAAAGTGGCTGTTCCACTGGATGTCATAAGGTGAATGCACCAATTTGTAAGTCGCTCTGGATAAGAGCGTCTGCTAAATGACTTAAATGTAATGTAATGTAATGTAACAAACAATATGTATTAAATATGTTTACATACAGTGAGGGGAAAAGTATTTGATCCCCTGCTGATTTTGTACGTTTGCCCACTGACAAAGAAATGATCAGTCTATAATTTTAATGGTAGGTTTATTTGAACAGTGAGAGACAGAATAACAACAACAAAATCCAGAAAACGCATGTCAAAAATGTTATAAATTGATTAGCATTTTAATGAGGGAAATAAGTATTTGACCCCTCTCAATCAGCAAGATTTCTGGCTCCCAGGTGTCTTTTATACAGGTAACGAGCTGAGAGTAGGAGCCCACTCTTAAAGGGACTGCTCCTAATCTCAGTTTGTTACCTGTATAAAACACACCTGTCCACAGAAGCAATCAATCAATCAGATTCCAAACTCTCCACCATGGCCAAGACAAAGAGCTCTCCAAGGATGTCACGGACAAGATTGTAGACATACACAAGGCTGGAATGGGCTACAAGACCATCGCCAAGCAGCTTAGTAAGGTGACAACAGTTGGTGCGATTATTTGCAAATGGAAGAAACACAAAAGAACTGTCAATCTCCCTTGGCCTGGGGCTCCATGCAAGATCTCACCTCGTTGAGTTGCAATGATCAGGAGAACGCTGAGGAATCAGCCCAGAACTACACGGGAGGATCTTGTCAATGATCTCAAGGCAGCTGGGACCATAGTCACCAAGAAAACAATTGGTAACACACTACGCCGTGAAGGACTGAAATCCTGCAGCGCCCGCAAGGTCCCCCTGCTCAAGAAAGCACATATACATGCCCGTCTGAAGTTTGCCAATGAACATCTGAATGATTCAGAGGCTAACTGGTTGAAAGTGTTTTGGTCAGATGAGACCAAAATGGAGCTCTTTGGCATCAACTCTACTCGCCGTTTTGGTGGAGGAGCAATGCTGCCTATGACCCCAAGAACACCATCCCCACCATCAAACATGGAGGTGGAAACATTATGCTTTGGGGGGTTTTCTGCTAAGGGGACAGGACAACTTCACTGCATCAAAGGGACGATGGACGGGCCATGTACCGTCAAATCTTGGGTGAGAACCTCCTTCTCCCAGCCAAGGCATTGAAAATGGGTCGTGGATGGGTATTCCATAATGACAATGACCCAAAACACACAGCCAAGGCAACAAAGGAGTGGCTCAAGAAGAAGCACATTAAGGTCCTGGAGTGGCTAACCGGTCTCCAGACCTTAATCGCATAGCTGAAGGTTCGAGTTGCCAAACGTCAGCCTCGAAACCTTAATGGCTTGGAGAAGATCTGCAAAGAGGAGTGGGACAAAATCCCTCCTGAGATGTGTGCAAACCTGGTGGCCAACTACAAGAAACATCTGACCTCTGATTGCCAACAAGGGTTTTGCCACCAAGTACTAAGTCATGTTTTGCAGAGGGGTCAAATACTTATTTCCCTCATTAAAATGCAAATCAATTTATAACATTTTTGACATGGATTTTTTGTTGTTATGCTGTCTCTCACTGTTCAAATAAACCTACCATTAAAATTATTGACTGATCATTTCTTTGTCAGTGGGCAAACGTACAAAATCAGAAGGGGATCAAATACGTTTTTCCCCTCGCTGCCCATCCATGACTGAATGCTTTAACGAACTCCTTTAAAGGTTTTGTATGTAAGTTGTAACAGGCCTCATTCAGCAATCTAGAGATTAACCTATTAGACACCAAAACATCAATGTTTAGAGAAGCTTGGAGATTATTCCACAAGTAAAGGAAAAGAGCTGATTTTACCTAACTCTGTACAGACCAAAGGAATTTCCAGAGTTAGCAATCCCTGAGACTGTGTGTGATAGCTCTGACTCGTCGTCTAATGGTTATTGTAGATGTTAGCTACAGAGGGGGTTTACAGTATGTAAAAAGCTTCACAAAGGCAAGAGAGCAACAAATTGACCTAAATCACCTCAAAAGAGCTTTATAAAGGCAAACAGAGCATCATAATTTAAGGTCAATACATTTTTTCTGCAAAATAATGAAAGCATACTGTAGTTCAGATAGAGCATGATCAGCAGGGCGGGCGATAGAGTACACAACGGTATCAAAGATGTGACTCAAATCTATGAAAATGCCTTGCGTGTAAACTTGGAATCAATCACACGCTAGTCGAGGGTTTCTTAAATGACCGGAATAGTGAGTTGACATTTTGAACTCCTACAAAAGATTGTTAGGGATAAAAAAAGGGATCCATCTAAGTAATGACCAGTGGGTCTAAAACTAAAAATTAAAACTAAAAGATGACTAAAATACTAAGATATACTAAATATAAAAATACTAAAATATTAAAAAATAGTCCAAGATTCTGGGTAGTCTATGACAAGATTTTGCTTTTACCTGACTGGACCACCTTGCCCTTTGCTTACTGACTTATGTTACAAGCCCCGTGTGTCTTAATTAAACCTTAAGATATAATGGCTGCTGTAGAAGGTTTTGATCCCAGGTTAAAACTACCATTTTCGGCCTTAATCGCAGGGCCATCCAATACCGTGAAACTTGTTTTGTAAAAAGTATTTTAGAGAATTCTGAACATGTTGTAACGGCTGTTGGAAGGAGAGGACCAAGGAGCAGCGTGGTACATGTTCATGCTTTTATTAGAACTGAACACTGAAATAACAAAAAATAACAAGGCGAATGAACGAAAACCGAAACAGTCCTGTCAGGTGCAGAACGACACAAAACAACTACCCACAAGACACAGGTGGGGAAAGGCTACCTAAGTATGGTTCTCAATCAGAGACAACGATAGACAGCTGTCGCTGATTGAGAACCACACCCGGCCAAACACACAGAAATAGAAAACATACAACACAAAAACATAGAATGCCCACCCCAACTCACGCCCTGACCAAACCAAAATAGAGACATAAAAAGGATCTCTAAGGTCAGGGCGTGACACATGTGTTATGTCAGAAACCTGACAATATTGTGTGGTGATATTCATCTTATCAAACTTTGTACGATGAGATATTGAGGAAAATAAAAATCAAGTTTGTTGAAGGAATACCCACATCCCTATCTGATGATTAACTTTTACTTCCTCATAAAAACAATCTGCTGGTTTTGGACGATATGCTATTTGCCGGTAGCAAAATCCGGAAATTGCACAAGCTTTAACTCTATATATTCATCATCGAAACCTGTCAGTGCTTTACTTGGTACAAAATGTGTTTCACCAAGGTAAATATAGCCGTACCATTAGTTTGAACGGCAATTACTTGGTTTTGTTCAAAAACCCTACAGGCAAACTACAAATAAACTCTCTAGCTCAGCAGATGTACCCTGGAAGGAAATCCTACTATGAGCTATGAGGACGCTACTAGAGCACCATTTTCTTATTTAATCGTGGATTTAAAATCAAATACTCCAGAACACCTGAGGCTCAGAACAGGATTGTTTCCGTGGGAGTGGCCGACAGTTTTACATTCCTGAAAAGTAACCAATATGTCTCTGCGTTTAAAAAGAAACCTACCGCTCTTGAGAAGCCTAGTTGGGGCTAGCCCTCAAGAACGGAAGGCCATCTTGGGTCATTGTTCTTCAGATCTCATATTATCCCTATGTAAGATTGCTTTGAATCTTCTCAAAGGACGCATTCCACTCACCCTGATCCAATTTAAAAAATTCAAGAGACAAAACATCGTGATCAAACTCTTTGCCAATAAACGGTCCAGTCTTCAAAAGAAAAGACATAACATACAACAGTCTGGGGGTTTTCTTCTAACTTTACTAAGTATAGCCGTGTCCTTCATCACCAGCCTTATTGCTGCCAGACGTGGGGGTTGAACATAGAGGGTGATGGCAAATAAAATGTACTTAGTGCCTCAACAAGAGTTGGATAGACAAACAGTGATTACAGGGTCCTGAAAATATCAGACAAACAGTGGAAAATGATTTGGATATGGCCATGAAGGATATTTTGAACAGAAAAGGTTTGAATCCCTATGATAAGGTCCAAAAATACACAACCCTCATGCAAAGGTATTTGGCTTTGGTTAAACAAGGTGAGAGAGAGACCACCCATTTATTGCTTTCCCTACCGGAACCCTAAAAGGATGACGCGCATAGAGAGAGCCATGCCCCTGTAATGCCTGGACCGGTGATCTTACCGGTTGAAGATCAAATGCATGTTGAAGATAATGTTATGCATGACATGTTGACACATGTTCCAGCACGTAACAGGAAAAATGTTAGATACATTATGAACAAGATAAAAGACTCAAAGGGGGCTGCTACTTGGAATTAAAAAGGAGAGTTTATCTTTCAGGGGGATATTGTCAGGGGTTCTCATATGATGGACTTGCTTAAAAGTACCACAGCAGCCCACAAGGTTGCTGATGACAGAAGACCTTCTTAAAGCCCTGGCAGTTCTCAACATTCCACTCTCAGGTCTACCAAACTATGAGCTTCACCAACAGATTCAAACTTTAAACCAAAACCCTTCAAAGAGCTACAGCACTCCTAAAGATGTTCTTGCAACCCCTCCCCCTTTTGAAAGGGCTGATGATAACTCAGTTATGACCTTTTCCTAATCCCGATCTCTCCGGGTGGTTAGACTTTGAATGGCTTTTGAATTACATTAGATTAAATTCAATACATTTTATTTGATACAATTTAACATTTGTGACATTCTTTAAACATTTGACGTGAGCCTACGCCTTGATTACAGGGTCTTATTTAAAGGACACATACTTTAATACTTTTGATATTTTCTAACAAAACAATCTACGGTGCTATCATTACTTCTTAAATCATCATTATAAAGAGACATAACATCTTCAAAAGAAACTCCACGGGCTCTTTGGCATAGGTAGAGTACACAGTGTTGATCACATGTAGTGAAAAGGTTCTTGTAATTGTTTGATGCTGTAGTAGATCTTTGATCCATTTTTGGTCAAAACTGTTTAATAGATGGGGGGAATGAAAAACCTGGGGAAAGATGCAGGAAGTGAAAAAGTTGAGATTTTTCTTCCTTCTTCATCTTCTAATGTCACAGCTAGCCAATGTTCACCCTACATGTGTTTAGGGATGAGTATTGACCAAAACATGACCGGTCGCTCCTTCCATTTCTCAATAGGTAGTTCATCACAAGCCCATACTCCACAAAATTGTTTTCCAATCCAGCGGCTCGTGAGACCTTCTAGCTCTTGGGTATACATGTTTTTGCTCAACGATCTTTAATATCTTAATAATAATCCACTAAGACTTGTCTTCGGGAATTCACTTCCAAGATTGAATCAGAGCATGCATAAACAATCATATATACTGTACAAGTTAAAGCCTGAGGTTACCTTGGGACACCACAGACAGATTTCCTGAGGTGTCATCATCCGGTGATAAATTGAACACATGCAATGTGTAACCCTCTGAAAAATAATTTCTGTCAATAGGTAAAGAGAAATCTTTTAGATGCCTCCCGATAGCCAGGAATAGATTGTATAATTCTCACACAGATATGTTGTTATTAAATTGTGATTGGAAAGCCTTAGCAGGGACCTGACGTCCGCCCTGACAGAGAGCTACATACTCTGCATTGAAGTGTTGAAAATTAAAGGTTTTTTTATGCAAGCTGCCCATATTAGTAGAGCATGATCAACCAAGCCTATAACCATGTATGTAGCGGGTAAAGGGCCTAGAAAACGTTTTTCTTGACTACAGAATCTACTGCCCACCGGTATGCTAAAGGTTTTCATGGTAATTCTTTGGAGAGGTTAAAGGGCATTTCCTTTCATCAAAGCCTGTGAATGACCCAGACGAATGGCGGAGATGCAGACACTTTTAAAAATAAAAAGCGTAGCCCCCAACACTTTAAACTAAAGTTACCGTCTTGGGCAGACATCAGACAAAACTCTTCCTTGGCCCTGGTTAATTTTAGCCTTAAATCAACCGAATTTAAGAGTAAACGTTCTTGAAAGAAAATGTCAGAGTGTATAGGCCCTAGCAGAAGAAACTCCCGAGATTCAGCACAGTAGCGAGCACGTGCCTCCAGTCCTTTGTTTTCACCGGTGGTGGGGTCTGTCTTCCATAGATCCTCCTGCAGTATCCGTGCTAAACAGCCCAGCGCTGAATTGTTTCTTCAGAGTGTCTTCGAAGTAGTTTAGTAAACATTCCAGGATAGCCCTATAAGGATAGGTCGCGCTGGTTTAACTGATAAGGCGTTCACCCAAAGTCACATCCATGGTTGCCAAGGGGTAATTAATGAGACTCACTTTGGCATCATTTGCAATATTAGTACCAACTCTTTTGGTCACTTTGAGACGTACATTTAATAAACTGTTGTTGAGGTCGAGGTCGTTGCTCACCATGGCCTGGGATGAAAAATTCTAGAGGACTGTTGTCTGTAATAGCAGAGAGTGGGGCTTTCTCCACATAACATGAACTATCTATTGAAAATTGGGTTAAGGGGGCCGTGAAAAGATCGAGCTCTGTCTTTATAGCTTCAGAGGACATGCGGTGTCACGGTTTTCATATGGTGAAGGAGAGTCGGACCAAACTGCAGCGTGTCGATTGCGATCCATGTTTATTTAAACAACGTAAACACGAATAAACACAAACTCAACAAAACAATAAACGTAGTGAAAACCGAAAACAGCCTATACTTGTGTCAACTAACACAGCACAAGGACATCAAGACACTCAGGACAATCACCCACGACAAACTCAAAGAATATGGCTGCCTAAATATGGTTCCCAATCAGAGACAACGATAAGCACCTGCCTCTGATTGAGAACCACTCCAGACAGCCATAGACTTTGCTAGATAACCCCACGAGCTACAATCCCAAATACATACACACCAAAACCCCAAGACAAAACACACCACAATACAAAAACTCCATGCCACACCCTGGCCTGACCCAATACATGAAGAAAAACACAAAATACTTAGACCAGGGCGTGACAGAACCCCCCTAAGGTGCGGACTCCCCGAACGCACCTCAAAACAATAGGGAGGGTCCGGGTGGGCGTCTGTCCATGGTGGCGGCTCCGGCGCGGGACGTGGAACCCACTCAGTCAATGTCTTAGTCCCCTCTCCTCGCGTCCCTGGATAGACCACCCTCGCCGCCGACCATGGCCTAGTAGTCCTCACCCAGAACCCCACTGGACTGAGGAGCAGATCGGGACTGAAGGGCAGCTCGGGACTGAGGCAGCTCGGGACTGAGGGAAGCTCGGGAGTGAGAGAAAGCTCGGGAGTGAGAGAAAGCTCGGGAGTGAGAGGAAGCTCGGGAGTGAGAGGAAGCTCAGGAGTGAGAGGAAGCTCAGGAGTGAGAGGAAGCTCAGGCAGGTTGATGGATCTACCAGATCCTGGCTTGCTGGTGGTTCCGGCAGATCCTGGCTGACTGGCGGATCCTGGCTGACTAGCAGATCTGGCAGATCCTGGCTGACTGGCGGATCCTGGCTGACTGGTGGATCCTGGCTGACTGGCGGATCCTGGCTGACTGGTGGATCCTGGCTGACTGGCGGATCCTGGCTGACTGGCGGATCCTGGCTGACTGGCGGATCCTGGCCGACTGGCGGATCCTGGCTGACTGGCGGATCCTGGCCGACTGGCGGATCCTGGCCGACTGGCAGATCCTGGCTGACTAGCAGGTCTGGCAGATCCTGGCTGACTGGCGGATCCTGGCTGACTAGCAGGTCTGGCAGATCCTGGCTGACTGGCGGATCCTGGCTGACTGGCGGATCCTGGCTGACTGGCGGATCCTGGCTGACTGGCAGATCCTGGCCGACTGTCAGATCCTGGCCGACGGGCACTTCTGGCAGATCCTGGCTGACTGGCACTTCTGGCGGGCCCTGGCAGACTGGTGGATCCTGGCTGACTGGTGGATCTAACTGATCCTGACAGACTGGCGACGCTGGGCAGACTGGCGGCTGGGCAGAGGGCTCTGGCGCCTCTGGGCTGAGGGCTCTGGCGCCGGACAGGCGGGAGACTCCGGCAGCGGCGCCGGACAGGCGGGAGACTCCGGCAGCGCAGGAGAGGAGAAAGGCTCCGACAGCGCAGGAGAGGCGAGGCGCACTGTAGGCCTGATGCGTGGTGTTGGCACTGGTGGTACTGGGCCGAGGACACGCACAGGAAGCCTGGTGCGGGGAGCTGCTACCGGAGGCTGGGGTGTAGAGGTGGTACTGGATAGACCGCACCGTGCAGGCGCACTGGAGCTCTTGAGCACCGAGCCTGCCCAACCTTACCTGGTTGAATACTCTCGGTCGCCCTGCCAGTGCGGCGGGTGGAATAGCCCGTACTGGGCTATGTGTGGCGAACCGGAGACACCAAGCGCAAGGCTGGTGCCATGTATACCCGGCCCAAGGAGACGCACTGGGGACCCGATGCGTAGAGCCGGCTTCATGGCATTTGGCTCGACGCTCAATCTAGCCCGGCCGATACGTGGAGCTGGAATATACCGCACTGGGCTATGCACCCGCACTGGGGACACCGTGCGCACCACTGCATAACACGGTGCCTGCCCGGTCTCTCTAGCCCCCCGGTAAGCACAGGGAGTTTGCGCAGGTCTCCTACCTGGCGTTGCCATACTCACTGTAAGCCCCCCCCCCCCCAAGACATTTTTGGGGCTGATTCCTGGGCTTCCATCCACGTCGCCGTGCTGCCTCCTCATACCAGCGCCTCTCCACTTTTTCCGACTCTAGTTCCTCCTTGGGGCGGCGATATTCCCCTGGTTTAGCCCATGGTCCTCTCCCGTCGAGGATTTCCTCCCATGTCCAGAAATCCTTACTACGCATTTCCTCTTTGGGCTGCTCTTGCCTGTTGACACGCTGCTTGGTCCTGTGGTGGGTGATTCTGTCACGGTTTTCATATGGTGAAGGAGAGTCGGACCAAACTGCAGCGTGTCGATTGCGATCCATGTTTATTTAAACAACGTAAACACGAATAAACACAAACTCAACAAAACAATAAACGTAGTGAAAACCGAAAACAGCCTATACTTGTGTGAACTAACACAGCACAAGGACATCAAGACACTCAGGACAATCACCCACGACAAACTCAAAGAATATGGCTGCCTAAATATGGTTCCCAATCAGAGACAACGATAAGCACCTGCCTCTGATTGAGAACCACTCCAGACAGCCATAGACTTTGCTAGATAACCCCACTAGCTACAATCCCAAATACATACACACCAAAACCCCAAGACAAAACACACCACAATACAAAAACTCCATGCCACACCCTGGCCTGACCCAATACATGAAGAACAACACAAAATACTTAGACCAGGGC
>NW_026277503.1:17500-92781 GCF_023373465.1 Oncorhynchus keta | reverse complement strand
ATTATCGTCATGGTTTTCACATAGCAACAAGAAGGGCACCTTATTCCAAGTACCTTGAATATTCCCAGTAGCTGACAGAAGGTTTTAGACCATATTATTTCCCCCTCTTTTCCATCCTCATAACGAATGTCTCTTTGTCCTGGGGTGCATAGAAAGCAAAGGTCTGGGTGTGTGTGTGTGTGTGTGTGTGGACAACACAACACAAATTGCTACCTGCCAGGATTGACATCCTGCTGTGCATCTGAAACTTGTTTCAAAGCATTTTCCTCTTGTTCAGATACTTACTTACATGGAGAGAGAGAGAGAGAACACAGCAGAGAGAGAGAGAGAACACAGCAGAGAGAGAGAGAGAACACAGCAGAGAGAGAGAGAGAACACAGCAGAGAGAGAGAGAGAACACAGCAGAGAGAGAGAGAGAACACAGCAGAGAGAGAGAGAGAACACAGCAGAGAGAGAGAGAGAACACAGCAGAGAGAGAGAGAGAGAACACAGCAGAGAGAGAGAGAGAACACAGCAGAGAGAGAGAGAGAGAGAACATAGTAGAGAGAGAGAGAGAGAGAGAGAGAACACAGCAGAGAGAGAGAGAGAACACAGCAGAGAGAGAGAGAGAGAACACAGCAGAGAGAGAGAGAGAGAACACAGCAGAGAGAGAGAGAGAGAACACAGCAGAGAGAGAGAGAGAGAGAACACAGCAGAGAGAGAGAGAGAGAGAACACACAGCAGAGAGAGAGAGAGAGAACACACAGCAGAGAGAGAGAGAGAGAACACAGCAGAGAGAGAGAACACACAGCAGAGAGAGAGAGAGAGAGAGAACACAGCAGAGAGAGAGAGAGAGAGGGGGGGAACACAGCAGAGAGAGAGAGAGAGGGGGAGAACACAGCAGAGAGAGAGAGAGAGAGAGAGAGAACACAGCAGAGAGAGAGAGAGAGAGAGAGAGAACACAGCAGAGAGAGAGAGAGAGAGAGAGAACACAGAGAGAGACAGCAGAGAGAGAGAGAGAGAGAAGACACAGCAGAGAGAGAGAGAGAGAGAGAGAGAACACACAGCAGAGAGAGAGAGAGAGAGAGAGAGAGAGAGAACACACAGCAGAGAGAGAGAGAGAGAGAGAGAGAGAGAGAGAACACAGCAGAGAGAGAGAGAGAGAGAGAACACAGCAGAGAGAGAGAGAGAGAGAGAGAGAACACAGCAGAGAGAGAGAGAGAGAGAGAGAGAACACAGCAGAGAGAGAGAGAGAGAGAGAGAGAACACAGGAGAGAGAGAGAGAGAGAGAACACACAGCAGAGAGAGAGAGAGAGAGAGAGAGAGAGAGAGAGAGAGAGAGAGAGAACACAGCAGAGAGAGAGAGAGAGAGAGAGAGAGAGAACACAGCAGAGAGAGAGAGAGAGAGAGAAGAACACACAGCAGAGAGAGAGAGAGAGAGAGAGAGAAAACACACAGCAGAGAGAGAGAGAGAGAGAGAGAGAGAAAACACACAGCAGAGAGAGAGAGAGAGAGAGAGAGAACACACAGCAGAGAGAGAGAGAGAGAGAGAGAACACACAGCAGAGAGAGAGAGAGAGAGAGAGAACACAGCAGAGAGAGAGAGAGAGAGAGAGAACACACAGCAGAGAGAGAGAGAGAGAGAGAACACAGAAGAGAGAGAGAGAGAGAGAACACAGGAGAGAGAGAGAGAGAGAGAACACAGAGAGAGAGAGAGAGAGAGAACACAGCAGAGAGAGAGAGAGAGAGAGAGAACACAGCAGAGAGAGAGAGAGAGAGAGAGAACACAGCAGAGAGAGAGAGAGAGAGAGAACACAGCAGAGAGAGAGAGAGAGAGAGAGAGAGAGAGAGAGAGAGAGAGAGAGAGAGAGAGACACAGCAGAGAGAGAGAGAGAGAGAGAGAGAGAACACACAGCAGAGAGAGAGAGAGAGAGAGAACACACAGCAGAGAGAGAGAGAGAGAGAGAGAGAACACACAGCAGAGAGAGAGAACACACAGCAGAGAGAGAGAGAGAGAACACACAGCAGAGAGAGAGAGAGAGAGAACACACAGCAGAGAGAGAGAGAGAGAGAGAACACAGCAGAGAGAGAGAGAGAGATAGAACACACAGCAGAGAGAGAGAGAGAGAGAACACACAGCAGAGAGAGAGAGAGAGAGAACACACAGCAGAGAGAGAGAGAGAGAGAGAACACAGCAGAGAGAGAGAGAGAGAGAGAGAGAACACACAGCAGAGAGAGAGAGAGAGAGAACACACAGCAGAGAGAGAGAGAGAGAGAACACACAGCAGAGAGAGAGAGAGAGAGAGAACACACAGCAGAGAGAGAGAGAGAGAGAGAACACAGCAGAGAGAGAGAGAGAGATAGAACACACAGCAGAGAGAGAGAGAGAGAGAGAGAGAGAGAGAGAGAGAACACACAGCAGAGAGAGAGAGAGAGAGAACACACAGCAGAGAGAGAGAGAGAGAACACACAGCAGAGAGAGAGAGAGAGAACACACAGCAGAGAGAGAGAGAGAGAACACACAGCAGAGAGAGAGAGAGAGAGAACACACAGCAGAGAGAGAGAGAGAGAGAGAACACACAGCAGAGAGAGAGAGAGAGAAACACACAGCAGAGAGAGAGAGAGAGAGAGAGAGACACAGCAGAGAGAGAGAGAGAGAGAGAGAGAACACACAGCAGAGAGAGAGAGAGAGAACACAGCAGAGAGAGAGAGAACACAGCAGAGAGAGAGAGAGAGAGAACACAGTAGAGAGAGAGAGAGAGAACACAGCAGAGAGAGAGAGAACACAGCAGAGAGAGAGAGAGAGAGAGAGAACACAGCAGAGAGAGAGAGAGAGAGAACACAGCAGAGAGAGAGAGAGAGAACACAGCAGAGAGAGAGAGAGAACACACAGCAGAGAGAGAGAGAGAGAGAACACACAGCAGAGAGAGAGAGAGAGAGAGAGAACACAGCAGAGAGAGAGAGAACACACACAGCAGAGAGAGAGAGAGAACACAGCAGAGAGAGAGAGAGAGAGAGAAACACACAGCAGAGAGAGAGAGAGAGGGGGAGAACACAGCAGAGAGAGAGAGAGAGAGAGAGAGAGAGAGAACACAGCAGAGAGAGAGAGAGAGAGAACACAGCAGAGAGAGAGAGAGAACACACAGCAGCGAGAGAGAGAGAGAACACAGCAGAGAGAGAGAGAGAGAGAGAGAACACACAGCAGAGAGAGAACACAGCAGAGAGAGAGAGAGAGAGAGAGAGAGAGAGAGAACACACAGCAGAGAGAGAGAGAGAACACACAGCAGAGAGAGAGAGAGAGAGAGAGAACACACAGCAGAGAGAGAGAGAGAACACAGCAGAGAGAGAGAGAGAGAACATAGTAGAGAGAGAGAGAGAGAGAGAGAGAACACAGTAGAGAGAGAGAGAGAACACAGCAGAGAGAGAGAGAGAACACAGCAGAGAGAGAGAGAGAGAACACAGCAGAGAGAGAGAACACAGCAGAGAGAGAGAGAGAGACACAGCAGAGAGAGAGAGAGAGAGAACACAGCAGAGAGAGAGAGAGAACACACAGCAGAGAGAGAGAGAGAGACACACAGCAGAGAGAGAGAGAGAGAGAACACACAGCAGAGAGAGAGAGAGAGAGAACACACAGCAGAGAGAGAGAGAGAGAGAACACACAGCAGAGAGAGAGAGAGAGAGAACACACAGCAGAGAGAGAGAGAGAGAGAACACACAGCAGAGAGAGAGAGAGAGAGAGAAACACAGCAGAGAGAGAGAGAGAGAGAGAGAACACAGCAGAGAGAGAGAGAGAGAGACACACAGCAGAGAGAGAGAGAGAGAGAGAGAACACACAGCAGAGAGAGAGAGAGAGAGAGAACACAGCAGAGAGAGAGAGAACACAGCAGAGAGAGAGAGAGAGAGAACACAGTAGAGAGAGAGAGAGAACACAGCAGAGAGAGAGAGAACACAGCAGAGAGAGAGAGAGAGAGAGAGAACACAGCAGAGAGAGAGAGAGAGAGAACACAGCAGAGAGAGAGAGAGAGAACACAGCAGAGAGAGAGAGAACACACAGCAGAGAGAGAGAGAGAGAACACACAGCAGAGAGAGAGAGAGAGAGAACACAGCAGAGAGAGAGAGAGAGAACACACAGCAGAGAGAGAGAGAGAGAACACAGCAGAGAGAGAGAGAGAGAGAGAACACACAGCAGAGAGAGAGAGAGAGAGGGGGAGAACACAGCAGAGAGAGAGAGAGAGAGAGAGAGAGACACAGCAGAGAGAGAGAGAGAGAGAACACAGCAGAGAGAGAGAGAGAACACACAGCAGCGAGAGAGAGAGAGAACACAGCAGAGAGAGAGAGAGAGAGAGAGAACACACAGCAGAGAGAGAACACAGCAGAGAGAGAGAGAGAGAGAGAGAGAGAGAGAACACACAGCAGAGAGAGAGAGAGAACACACAGCAGAGAGAGAGAGAGAGAGAGAGAACACACAGCAGAGAGAGAGAGAGAACACAGCAGAGAGAGAGAGAGAGAACATAGTAGAGAGAGAGAGAGAGAGAGAACACAGAGAGAGAGAGAGAGAACACAGCAGAGAGAGAGAGAGAACACAGCAGAGAGAGAGAGAGAGAACACAGCAGAGAGAGAGAACACAGCAGAGAGAGAGAGAGAGAACACAGCAGAGAGAGAGAGAGAGAGAACACAGCAGAGAGAGAGAGAGAAACACACAGCAGAGAGAGAGAGAGAGAACACACAGCAGAGAGAGAGAGAGAGAACACACAGCAGAGAGAGAGAGAACACACAGCAGAGAGAGAGAGAGAGAGAGAACACAGCAGAGAGAGAGAGAGAGAGGGGGGAGAACACAGCAGAGAGAGAGAGAGAGAGAGAGAGAGAGAGAGAGAGAGAGAGAGAGAGAGAACACAGCAGAGAGAGAGAGAGAACACACAGCAGCGAGAGAGAGAGAGAACACACAGCAGAGAGAGAGAGAGAGAGAGAACACACAGCAGAGAGAGAGAGAGAGAGAGAGAGAGAACACACAGCAGAGAGAGAGAGAGAGAGAGAGAACACACAGCAGAGAGAGAGAGAGAGAGAGAACACACAGCAGAGAGAGAGAGAGAGAGAACACACAGCAGAGAGAGAGAGAGAGAGAGAGACACAGCAGAGAGAGAGAGAGATAGAACACACAGCAGAGAGAGAGAGAGAGAGAGAGAACACACAGCAGAGAGAGAGAGAGAGAGAGACACACAGCAGAGAGAGAGAGAGAGAGAGAGAACACACAGCAGAGAGAGAGAGAGAGAACACACAGCAGAGAGAGAGAGAGAGAGAACACACAGCAGAGAGAGAGAGAGAGAAACACACAGCAGAGAGAGAGAGAGAGAGAACACACAGCAGAGAGAGAGAGAGAGAACACAGCAGAGAGAGAGAGAGAGAACACACAGCAGAGAGAGAGAGAGAGAGAACACAGCAGAGAGAGAGAGAGAGAGAGAGAGAGAACACACAGCAGAGAGAGAGAGAGAGAGAACACAGCAGAGAGAGAGAGAACACAGCAGAGAGAGAGAGAGAGAGACACAGTAGAGAGAGAGAGAGAGAACACAGCAGAGAGAGAGAGAACACAGCAGAGAGAGAGAGAGAGAGAGAGAGAACACAGCAGAGAGAGAGAGAGAGAGAACACAGCAGAGAGAGAGAGAGAGAACACAGCAGAGAGAGAGAGAGAACACACAGCAGAGAGAGAGAGAGAGAACACACAGCAGAGAGAGAGAGAGAGAGAGAGAGAGAGAGAGAGAGAGAACACAGCAGAGAGAGAGAGAGAACACACAGCAGAGAGAGAGAGAGAGAGGGGGAGAACACAGCAGAGAGAGAGAGAGAGAGAGAGAACACAGCAGAGAGAGAGAGAGAGAGAACACAGCAGAGAGAGAGAGAGAACACACAGCAGCGAGAGAGAGAGAGAACACAGCAGAGAGAGAGAGAGAGAGAGAAACACACAGCAGAGAGAGAACACAGCAGAGAGAGAGAGAGAGAGAGAGAGAGAGAGAACACACAGCAGAGAGAGAGAGAGAACACACAGCAGAGAGAGAGAGAGAGAGAGAGAAACACACAGCAGAGAGAGAGAGAGAACACAGCAGAGAGAGAGAGAGAGAACATAGTAGAGAGAGAGAGAGAGAGAGAGAACACAGAGAGAGAGAGAGAACACACAGCAGAGAGAGAGAGAGAACACAGCAGAGAGAGAGAGAGAGAACACAGCAGCAGAGAGAGAACACAGCAGAGAGAGAGAGAGAGAACACAGCAGAGAGAGAGAGAGAGAGAACACAGCAGAGAGAGAGAGAACACACAGCAGAGAGAGAGAGAGAGAACACACAGCAGAGAGAGAGAGAGAGAACACACAGCAGAGAGAGAGAACACACAGCAGAGAGAGAGAGAGAGAGAAACACAGCAGAGAGAGAGAGAGAGAGAGGGGGAGAACACAGCAGAGAGAGAGAGAGAGAGAGAGAGAGAGAGAGAGAGAGAGAGAGAGAGAGAACACAGCAGAGAGAGAGAGAGAACACACAGCAGCGAGAGAGAGAGAGAACACACAGCAGAGAGAGAGAGAGAGAGAGAGAACACACAGCAGAGAGAGAGAGAGAGAGAGAGAGAGAACACACAGCAGAGAGAGAGAGAGAGAGAGAGAACACACAGCAGAGAGAGAGAGAGAGAGAGAACACACAGCAGAGAGAGAGAGAGAGAGAACACACAGCAGAGAGAGAGAGAGAGAGAGAACACAGCAGAGAGAGAGAGAGAGAGAACACACAGCAGAGAGAGAGAGAGAGAGAGAGAACACACAGCAGAGAGAGAGAGAGAGAAACACACAGCAGAGAGAGAGAGAGAGAGAACACAGCAGAGAGAGAGAGAGAGAACACACAGCAGAGAGAGAGAGAGAGAGAACACACAGCAGAGAGAGAGAGAGAGAACACAGCAGAGAGAGAGAGAGAGAACACACAGCAGAGAGAGAGAGAGAGAGAACACAGCAGAGAGAGAGAGAGAGAGAGAGAGAGAACACACAGCAGAGAGAGAGAGAGAGAGAACACAGCAGAGAGAGAGAGAACACAGCAGAGAGAGAGAGAGAGAGAACACAGTAGAGAGAGAGAGAGAGAACACAGCAGAGAGAGAGAGAACACAGCAGAGAGAGAGAGAGAGAGAGAGAGAACACAGCAGAGAGAGAGAGAGAGAGAACACAGCAGAGAGAGAGAGAGAGAACACAGCAGAGAGAGAGAGAGAACACACAGCAGAGAGAGAGAGAGAGAGAACACACAGCAGAGAGAGAGAGAGAGAGAGCAGAGAGAGAGAGAGAGAGAACACAGCAGAGAGAGAGAGAGAACACACAGCAGAGAGAGAGAGAGAGAAACACAGCAGAGAGAGAGAGAGAGAGAGAACACACAGCAGAGAGAGAGAGAGAGGGGGAGAACACAGCAGAGAGAGAGAGAGAGAGAGAGAGAGAACACAGCAGAGAGAGAGAGAGAGAGAACACAGCAGAGAGAGAGAGAGAACACACAGCAGCGAGAGAGAGAGAGAGAGAGAGAGAGAGAACACACAGCAGAGAGAGAACACAGCAGAGAGAGAGAGAGAGAGAGAGAGAGAGAGAACACACAGCAGAGAGAGAGAGAGAACACACAGCAGAGAGAGAGAGAGAACACAGCAGAGAGAGAGAGAGAGAACACACAGAGAGAGAGAGAGAGAGAACACACAGCAGAGAGAGAGAGAGAGAGAACACAGCAGAGAGAGAGAGAGAGAACACACAGCAGAGAGAGAGAGAGAGAGAACACAGCAGAGAGAGAGAGAGAACACAGGAGAGAGAGAGAGAGAGAGAGAGAGAGAGAGAGAGAGAGAGAGAGAGAGAGAGAACACAGCAGAGAGAGAGAGAGAGAACACAGCAGAGAGAGAGAGAGAGAGAGAACACAGCAGAGAGAGAGAGAAACACACAGCAGAGAGAGAGAGAGAGAGAACACAGCAGAGAGAGAGAGAGAACACACAGCAGAGAGAGAGAGAACACAGCAGAGAGAGAGAGAACACAGCAGAGAGAGAGAGAGAGAGAGAGAGAACACACAGCAGAGAGAGAGAGAGAGAGGGGGAGAACACAGCAGAGAGAGAGAGAGAGAGAGAGAGAGAGAGAACACAGCAGAGAGAGAGAGAGAGAGAACACAGCAGAGAGAGAGAGAGAGAGAACACAGCAGAGAGAGAGAGAGAACACACAGCAGCGAGAGAGAGAGAGAGAGAGAACACACAGCAGAGAGAGAGAGAGAGAGAGAGAAACACACAGCAGAGAGAGAGAGAGAGAGAGAGAACACACAGCAGAGAGAGAGAGAGAGAGAGAGAGAGAGAGAGAGAACACACAGCAGAGAGAGAGAGAGAGAGAGAGAGAACACACAGCAGAGAGAGAACACAGCAGAGAGAGAGAGAGAGAGAGAGAGAGAGAGAGAGAACACACAGCAGAGAGAGAGAGAGAACACACAGCAGAGAGAGAGAGAGAACACAGCAGAGAGAGAGAGAGAGAACACAGCAGAGAGAGAGAGAGAACACACAGCAGAGAGAGAGAGAGAAGAACACAGCAGAGAGAGAGAGAGAAACACACAGCAGAGAGAGAGAGAGAGAGAACACAGCAGAGAGAGAGAGAACACAGCAGAGAGAGAGAGAGAGAGAGAGAGAGAGAACACAGTAGAGAGAGAGAGAGAGAACACAGCAGAGAGAGAGAGAGAGAACACAGCAGAGAGAGAGAGAGAGAACACAGCAGAGAGAGAGAGAGAACACACAGCAGAGAGAGAGAGAGAGAGAACACAGCAGAGAGAGAGAGAGAGAGAGAGAGAACACAGCAGAGAGAGAGAGAGAGAGAGAACAGAGAGAGAGAGAGAGAGAGAACACACAGCAGAGAGAGAGAGAGAGAGAGAACACAGCAGAGAGAGAGAGAGAGAGGGGGAGAACACAGCAGAGAGAGAGAGAGAGAGAGAGAGAGAACACAGCAGAGAGAGAGAGAGAACACACAGCAGAGAGAGAGAGAGAGAGAACACAGAGAGAGAGAGAGAGAGAGAACACACAGCAGAGAGAGAGAGAGAGAGAGAGAACACACAGCAGAGAGAGAGAGAGAGAGACAGAACACACAGCAGAGAGAGAGAGAGAGAGAGAGAACACACAGCAGAGCAGAGAGAGAGAGAGAGAGAGAGAGAGAGAGAGACACAGCAGAGAGAGAGAGAGAGAGAGAGAGAGAGAGAGAGAGAGAGAGAGAGAGAGAGAGAGAGAGAGAGAGAGAGAGCAGAGAGAGAGAGAGAACACACAGCAGAGAGAGAGAGAGAGAGAACACACAGCAGAGAGAGAGAGAGAGAGAGAACACAGCAGAGAGAGAGAGAGAGAGAGAAGAGAGAACAGCAGAGAGAGAGAGAGAGAGAGAGAACACACAGCAGAGAGAGAGAGAGAACACACAGCAGAGAGAGAGAGAGAGAGAGAGAGAGAGAGAACACACAGAGAGAGAGAGAGAGAACACACAGCAGAGAGAGAGAGAGAACACAGCAGAGAGAGAGAGAGAGAGAGAGAGAACACAGCAGCAGAGAGAGAGAGAGAGAACACACAGCAGAGAGAGAGAGAGAGAGAGAACACAGCAGAGAGAGAGAGAGAGAACACAGCAGAGAGAGAGAGAGAACACACAGCAGAGAGAGAGAGAGAGAGAGAGAGAAACACAGCAGAGAGAGAGAGAGAACACACACAGCAGAGAGAGAGAGAGAGAGAACACAGCAGAGAGAGAGAGAGAGAAACACAGCAGAGAGAGAGAGAGAGAGAGAGAACACACAGCAGAGAGAGAGAGAGAGAGGGGGGAGAACACAGCAGAGAGAGAGAGAGAGAGAGAACACAGCAGAGAGAGAGAGAACACAGCAGAGAGAGAGAGAGAGAGAACACAGCAGAGAGAGAGAGAGAACACAGCAGAGAGAGAGAGAGAGAACACACAGCAGAGAGAGAGAGAGAGAGAGAGAACACACAGCAGAGAGAGAGAGAGAGAGAGAGAACACACAGCAGAGAGAGAGAGAGAGAGAGAGAGAACACACAGCAGAGAGAGAGAGAGAGAGAGAGAACACACAGAGAGAGAGAGAGAGAGAAAGAGAACACACAGCAGAGAGAGAACACAGCAGAGAGAGAGAGAGAACACACAGCAGAGAGAGAGAGAGAGAGAGAGAACACACAGCAGAGAGAGAGAGAGAACACACAGCAGAGAGAGAGAGAGAACACAGCAGAGAGAGAGAGAGAGAACACAGCAGAGAGAGAGAGAGAAACACACAGCAGAGAGAGAGAGAGAGAGAACACAGCAGAGAGAGAGAGAGAGAACACACAGCAGAGAGAGAGAGAGAAGAACACAGCAGAGAGAGAGAGAACACAGCAGAGAGAGAGAGAGAGAGAGAGAGAGAGAACACAGGAGAGAGAGAGAGAGAGAACACAGCAGAGAGAGAGAGAGAGAGAACACAGCAGAGAGAGAGAGAGAGAACACAGCAGAGAGAGAGAGAGAACACACAGCAGAGAGAGAGAGAGAGAGAACACAGCAGAGAGAGAGAGAGAACACACAGCAGAGAGAGAGAGAACACAGCAGAGAGAGAGAGAACACAGCAGAGAGAGAGAGAGAGAGAGAACACACAGCAGAGAGAGAGAGAGAGAGGGGAGAACACAGCAGAGAGAGAGAGAGAGAGAGAGAGAGAACACAGCAGAGAGAGAGAGAACACAGCAGAGAGAGAGAGAGAGAGAACACAGCAGAGAGAGAGAGAGAACACACAGCAGCGAGAGAGAGAGAGAGAGAGAACACAGCAGAGAGAGAGAGAGAGAGAGAGAGAACACACAGCAGAGAGAGAGAGAGAGAGAGAGAACACACAGCAGAGAGAGAGAGAGAGAGAGAGAGAGAGAGAGAGAGAACACACAGCAGAGAGAGAGAGAGAGAGAGAACACACAGCAGCAGAGAGAGAGAGAGAGAGAGAACAACACAGCAGAGAGAGAACACACAGCAGCGAGAGAGAGAGAGAACACACAGCAGCGAGAGAGAGAGAGAGAGAAACACACAGCAGAGAGAGAGAGAGAGAGAGAGAAACACACAGCAGAGAGAGAGAGAGAGAACACACAGCAGAGAGAGAGAGAGAACACAGCAGAGAGAGAGAGAGAGAGAGAGACACAGCAGAGAGAGAGAGAGAGAACACACAGCAGAGAGAGAGAGAGAGAGAGAACACAGCAGAGAGAGAGAGAGAGAACACACAGCAGAGAGAGAGAGAACACAGCAGAGAGAGAGAGAGAGAGAGAGAGAACACAGTAGAGAGAGAGAGAGAGAGAGAGAACACAGCAGAGAGAGAGAGAGAGAGAACACAGCAGAGAGAGAGAGAGAGAACACAGCAGAGAGAGAGAGAACACACAGCAGAGAGAGAGAGAGAGTGAACACAGCAGAGAGAGAGAGAGAACACACAGCAGAGAGAGAGAGAGAGAGAACACAGCAGAGAGAGAGAGAGAGAGAACACAGCAGAGAGAGAGAGAGAGAGAGAGAACACACAGCAGAGAGAGAGAGAGAGAGAGAGAGAACACAGCAGAGAGAGAGAGAGAGAGAGAGAGAACACAGCAGAGAGAGAGAGAGAGAGAGAACACAGCAGAGAGAGAGAGAGAACACACAGCAGCGAGAGAGAGAGAGAACACACAGCAGAGAGAGAGAGAGAGAGAGAGAACACACAGCAGAGAGAGAGAGAGAGAGAGAGAGAGAACACAGCAGAGAGAGAGAGAGAGAGAGAGAGAGAACACACAGCAGAGAGAGAGAGAGAGAGAGAGAGAGAACACACAGCAGAGAGAGAGAGAGAGAAAGAGAACACACAGCAGAGAGAGAACACAGCAGGGAGAGAGAGAGAGAGAACACAGCAGAGAGAGAGAGAGAACACACAGCAGAGAGAGAGAGAGAGAACACACAGCAGAGAGAGAGAGAGAGAGAGAGAAACACACAGCAGAGAGAGAGAGAGAGAGAGATAACACACAGCAGAGAGAGAGAGAGAACACACAGCAGAGAGAGAGAGAGAGAACACACAGCAGAGAGAGAGAGAGAGAACACACAGCAGAGAGAGAGAGAGAGAGAACACACAGCAGAGAGAGAGAGAGAGAGAACACAGCAGAGAGAGAGAGAGAGAGAGAACACACAGCAGAGAGAGAGAGAGGGAAAACACAGCAGAGAGATAAAAGGGGCAATGGCATTTTGGCACAGCAGGAGTAGATGTCCTTCAGAAAGTGAATGATTTAACATTCATCTGAGATCTTTGTTATTGGCTAGGAATAGAAAAGACTGGAGTCGATAAAAACAGAGGCCTTTGATTGGGCTCTGTGTGTGTGTGTGTGTGTGTGTGTGTGTGTGTGTGTGTGTGTGTGTGTGTGTGTGTGTGTGTGTGTGTGTGTGTGTGTGTGTGTGTGTGTGTGTGTGTGTGTGTGTGTGTGTGTGTGTGTCAATAACTATCAGGGTTCAATTGTTAGCATTACATCCTTACTGCCATTTAAAGTGGATGATGTGATGCCAGATGAGTCATGTGAACAACAGTAGGCTATATGCATCAATAATAGATGGATGTTACCCAGCAGTCTGGAGGGCCGGAGAAGAGACCACAGCAGTATGGCATCCCCAACCTGCTGCTGTTGTGAGGAACGTGAATGCATAATGTCCCTGCTTAATCTGCATAAATGATTCATGAACGTCATGGTTGCGTGACAACAGGATGAGATTTTGATATTGGAGTCTCAGGCTCCACTGAGCAGAATGGAGTGAGAGGTTCACATCATCACCAGAAGCCTGGTGCCACATTCATAAAGTCTAGGATCAGGTCCACTCTTTCCATGTAATCTTGTTCATTTTAACCGTGAAGGCAAAACTGATTCTAGATCAGCACTCCTACCCTGAGACGATTGATACATACGGGCCCTGATATCAGATGTTTTAAGAAACATTCTGTGAATCATCTCATCTGTTATTCCTTTGGGTTGTCAGCGAGCACTTGATGCTATGGTTACACCAGGATGTTGTGAAATATTGATCCAACACCATCCATCTTTTGACCCACAGAGAATCTGTAGCTTGTTGTGTCTGGTGTAATTATAAAGAATTGATCATGCTGGAGACTAGAACTGGCAAAGCATGTTTTAGTTCTGGCATTTATTGAAGCAGGCCTGCAGTTCACTGCTACGAAGCAACAATAGCATTTTTAGCCACATTTATTTTGTAGGGTGAAGTGTATTTCTGTTTTAAATAGGATGAACAGCGTTGTTTTATAGCTTTGAGAAACTCCTTTCATGTTCTTGAACCAACCAATCCTTTCATAGTGTTGAACTTGGATCACCATACAGGGGTGAGGCAACGCTTTAACAAGATGTGTTGTAATTGAGGTAGAAGATCAGACATACTGTTTTAAACATGCATAGAGATGGCTGACTATAGACCTATATCACCACTGCTGTATAACCTCTGACCCAGATAACAGGGTTACATTCTGAGATGGCATCGGCTCTCTGAAAAATGGTTCATAAGGTATTCTAGTAAGCCTCCTCCTCATTCATGTATTGTCATGTCTTCCTCCCATGCAGGAGGTCTTGACCTGATCTTGATGCCAGGCCTGGGATTTGACAGGAAGGGGAATCGTCTGGGCCGAGGGAAGGGCTTCTACGACTCATACCTGGAACGCTGTATGAAGTACCCCAAGGGGAAGCCGTACACCATCGCTCTGGCCTTCAGGGAGCAGCTGTGTCAGGACATACCTGTGGGTGACAATGACGTGCTGATAGACGAGGTCCTGTATGATGTCCTGGACTAGTTAAAAGGCACATTTTCATATTTCTGAAGTAAATCTCTATTTGTGATGTAAATGAAATGTCCTAGAAGGGTTCAGACACCTTTTTTGTGCTTTGTCTTGTGTTTGAGAAACCTACCCCAGCCGTGACACACTTCCTTGCTCGTTGTGCAGTAATCGGGCAACGCAAATGACATGAACAAAACCCACCCAAATATGTTGTTTTAGAGTCAACCAAAATGGATTATAATGTTGCGGATACATTTGGGAATGACACAATTTAACATGTACAACATCTTAAGACCTACATCACTATACTGACAGTCCATCTCTAAAAGGACATATTTGGGTGTTTTTGGAGCTTTTGTTCATGTCTTTTATGTGCCCTGATACTGCACAACGAGCAATGAGGAAGTGTATCATGGCTGGGAGAAATGTATGAAAAACAAGACAAATCACACAAAACACTGTCTGGACCCTTCTAGAACATGCCATTTACACCAGAAACAAGAGATCTTATTCAGAAATAGGAAAATGCTCCTTTAACTGTGATGGGAGTCGTCAACTGGACTACAGTGGTATGATGATGAAACCAGTGGAGGCTGAGGGGAGGACGGCTCATAATAATGTCTGGAACGGAGCAAATGGAATGGCATCCAACCATGTATTTACATACCATTCCACGGATTCCGCTCCAGCCATTACCACAAGCCCGTCCGTCCACCCCAGTAACGGTGCCACCAACCTGTGGATGAAATTGTATTATACAGCACATTATACCATATTATGTGATCCCAGCTAACAGATACTGGTTCCCAGAACACTGGGGAAGTTATTTCAAACAACCAAAAGAGAACCTTTAGGGAACGTTCTGTGCTAGCTGTGATGATATTGTTTGGTATGATGATATGACATTCTCATAAGACATGAAGCTGTGAACTAGTCAACAAGACAGTGGTGGAGCTGAGTCTGGTGGCCCCATTCCAAACGGATCATTAGCCCTTTTACTCCAAGGTTTTTGTTTAAATACTGATCCAATCCATTGAAATATTCTAGTGGGGGCATCAACAAGGGCCTAAGTAAGGGGCCAGGGTTCAGTTTGGACTTGGGACCTCTTAAGTGCTTGCTAAAGACCCCATAGTAATCATAATGGTCAAATGAGTTGTCTTAGAATGTGCCTGAATTGGTGAAGAATAAACTGTTCTCTACAGATGACACTTCTACCAGGTGACACTACCTTGTTTCCATTTCAAGATTCCTGTGATTTCAGTTATTCGATTTTTTTAAACTGTCACATGTCCTGGTCTTCTGTAATGAGATGATTATGCTGCCATTCGGGGACACAGGAAGTTCGGTTAGGAATAAAGATGACTGAATGAACACACGCTTGTTTATTGCTCTCTAAAGCTAGCTAGCATAGTTTGGTGTCAGAAGTGGGATCCAAAACCCTTGGTTGTCTTAACAAAGGAATAAGAGTATTATTACTAGAGACTGAGAGCATGCTAAGAATGAGTGTTTGACTGGCAGAATGCTAATGAACTGCCTAGTGACTGCCTCGCTTGTTTGCCTAATTGCTGTGATGCCCTTGAGGATTAATACATCATTTTCTTTTTATGTTTTGCTTATCAAAGTGTTGCCTGTTTTAAACTGAGATTGAATGACATGACATTGCTAAGTGCAGCAGCATGAATGCAGAAAGCTGGACGGCTCACCGTAGATCCAAGAGGAAAACACTAAGATTCTCTCTCTTCTTGTGTAACCGCACTTCAACATACATTGCTGGTCCTCCGTTTCTTTTATTTATTGAAGACCATGATTATTTAGATCAGGAAACTTTTGTTCCTGGGCTTTAACAAAAGGCTGTACACACCTACAATAGACCTTCAGAACCACAGTTATTCATCCATGATCTAAACAATACATTCAGAACCACAGTCATCCATCCATGATCTAAATAAGACCTTCAGAACCACAGTTATCAATCCATGATCTAAACAAGACCTTCAGAACCACAGTTATCCATCCATGATCTTAACAAGACCTTCATAACCACCGTTATCCATCCATGATCTAAACAAGACCTTCAGAACCACAGTTATCCATCCATGATCTAAACAAGACCTTCAGAACCACAGTTATCCATCCATGATCTTAACAAGACCTTCAGAACCACAGTTATCCATCCATGATCTTAACAAGACCTTCAGAACCACAGTTATCCATCCATGATCTTAACAAGACCTTCAGAACCACAGTTATCCATCCACGATCTAAACAAGACCTTCAGAACCACAGTTATCCATCCATGATCTAAACAAGACCTTCAGAACCACAGTTATCCATCCATGATCTTAACAAGACCTTCAGAACCACAGTTATCCATCCATGATCTTAACAAGACCTTCAGAACCACAGTTATCCATCCATGATCTTAACAAGACCTTCAGAACCACAGTTATCCATCCATGATCTTAACAAGACCTTCAGAACCACAGTTATCCATCCATGATCTTAACAAGACCTTCAGAACCACAGTTATCCATCCATGATCTTAACAAGACCTTCAGAACCACAGTTATCCATCCATGATCTTAACAAGACCTTCAGAACCACAGTTATCCATCCACGATCTAAACAAGACCTTCAGAACCACAGTTATCCATCCATGATCTAAACAAGACCTTCAGAACCACAGTTATCCATCCATGATCTTAACAAGACCTTCAGAACCACAGTTATCCATCCATGATCTTAACAAGACCTTCAGAACCACAGTCATCCATCCATGATCTTAACAAGACCTTCAGAACCACAGTTATCCATCCATGATCTAAACAAGACCTTCAGAACCACAGTTATCCATCCATGATCTAAACAAGACCTTCAGAACCACAGTTATCCATCCATGATCTTAACAAGACCTTCAGAACCACAGTCATCCATCCATGATCTAAACAAGACCTTCAGAACCACCATCCATGATCTAAACAAGACCTTCAGAACCATTATCCATCCATGATCTAAACAAGACCTTCAGAACCACAGTTATCCATCCATGATCTTAACAAGACCTTCAGAACCACAGTTATCCATCCATGATCTAAACAAGACCTTCAGAACCACAGTTATCCATCCATGATCTAAACAAGACCTTCAGAACCACAGTTATCCATCCATGATCTTAACAAGACCTTCAGAACCACAGTTATCCATCCATGATCTAAACAAGACCTTCAGAACCACAGTTATCCATCCATGATCTTAACAAGACCTTCAGAACCACAGTCATCCATCCATGATCTAAACAAGACCTTCAGAACCACAGTTATCCATCCATGATCTAAACAAGACCTTCAGAACCACAGTTATCCATCCATGATCTTAACAAGACCTTCAGAACCACAGTTATCCATCCATGATCTAAACAAGACCTTCAGAACCACAGTTATCCATCCATGATCTAAACAAGACCTTCAGAACCACAGTTATCCATCCATGATCTAAACAAGACCTTCAGAACCACAGTTATCCATCCATGATCTTAACAAGACCTTCAGAACCACAGTCATCCATCCATGATCTAAACAAGACAGAAAAAGGCACCTGTCAGAAAGAATACGTGACCTGTGTGATCCAGTGATTATAGTGCCACTGACCCACGTCTACCAGAGTCAACATGGGTTCAAATCCAATCCTCCGACTCAATCTCCTCCAGTCTCTCCTGACTTCTCTCTACGGTCCTCTGTTCAATGCAAACCATTAAAACATATGAAAGGAGTGAGGGGGGGGGGGCAAAAGAGAGATTACAAAAGACCTTGTCTCAATCTTAATATTTTAGACTGTGGCTGTTCTTCCACCACGACCTGCCCACTCATTAAATCCCCAGGGTGATTTATAGTTTGTTCATCTGCTGAAATCACAAAAGTGGTTTTACATAAACGTTATTCGGTTCCTTTATGTGTTTAAGATTGGTTTCAGTTGTAAAGCCCCGGTTACCTAACAGTCCCATCTTTCAAAGGCTGTGTCTGTCTGCCTGCCTGCCTGCCTGCCTGCCTGCCTGCCTGCCTGCCTGCCTGCCTGCCTGCCTGCCCGCCTGCCTGCTTGCTCAGCAGTTGATTTATTACCATAGTGGGAAGGAAGTCTTTCTCCAGCTGTACAGAACAGAACACACACACACAGTACATCTCGCTCAGTATCAGCCAGCTTTATAATGACATGGATCAGGAACATATATGTAGGACAGCAGCTACACACACACACACACACACACACACACAGACTTTTTCACCTACCACTGCCTTCTCTCCTTCACTCTCTCCATCCTCTCTTTCTCTGCTTGTTCAATCTCTCCCAGAGAGTTACAACTGCCTGCTTCATCAGAACCAGTGTGATGATGGTTTATTAAAGAAATGAGACGTGTGTGTGTGTGTGTGTGTGTGTGCTCAGTATGGCTGCTCATCACAGAGAGGTAACACGACTAGGTAGGACAGGTACATTTTTAAATTCATTTTTATTTAACTAGGCAAGTCGATTAAGAACAAATACTTATTTACAATTACGGCCTACCGCATATAGGACTGTCAGTGTCAGGTGACACAGCCACCAGGTGACAGGTAAGGCTACAATGACGCAGGTAGCTCTGATGTCACAGCCATTCTGCATGATCAGGGGCCAAGCATCTCAGAGCAGGAGTGCTGATTTAGGATCAGTTTATCCTTTTAGATCACAATGAATAAAAGACATGGGCGGGGGGACCTGATCCTAGATCAGCACTCCTACGTTAAGACGCTTGATACTGTACGGCCCCTGGGGTGCGTCTCATACGGCCCCTGGGGTGCGTCTCATACGGCCCCTGGGGTGTGTCTCATACAGCCCCTGGGGTGTGTCTCATATGGCCCCTGGGGTGCGTCTCATACGGCCCCTGGGGTACGTCTCATACGGCCCCTGGGGGGTGTCTCATACGGCCCCTGGGGGGTGTCTCATACGGCCCCTTGGGGGTGTCTCATACGGCCCAAGGGTGCGTCTCATACGGCCCCTGGGGTCTGTCTCATACTGCCCCTGGGGTGCGTCTCATACGGCCCCTGGGGTGCGTCTCATACGGTCCCTGGGGTGCGTCTCATACGGCCCCTGGGGTGCGTCTCATACGGCCCCTGGGGTGCGTCTCATACGGCCCCTGGGGTGCGTCTCATACGGCCCCTGGGGTGCGTCTCATACGGCCCCTGGGGTGCGTCTCATACGGCCCCTGGGGTGTGTCTCATACGGCCCCTGGGGTGCGTCTCAACAGTCTAGAAAACTGGGGTGCATTACAACAAATGACTCCTAGGGTCTATTTTTATTCATAAATAGGGTAAGCCTACCCATAAATACGGCCCCTTTATGCAGTCATAACCCCTGGGGTGCGTCATCATACGGCCCCTGGGTTGCGTCTCAAACGGCCCCATGGGGTAAAAAAGCGTCCATAAATAAAGCTCCTGGGGTGCGTCTCATACGGCCCTTGGGGTGCGTCTTATACGGCCCCTGGGGTGTGTCTCATACGGCCCCTGGGGTGCGTCTCAACAGTCTAGAAAACTCAGGAAATCATTACAACAAATGACATATAGATCTATTTTTATTCATAAATAGAAGTAAGCCTACCCATAAATACTGTTATATTTATCAAATCAAATCAAATTTTATTTGTCACATACACATGGTTAGCAGATGTTAATGCGAGTGTAGCGAAATGCTTGTGCTTCTAGTTCCGACAATGCAGTGATAACCAACAAGTAATCTAACTAACAATTCCAAAACTACTGTCTTATACACAGTGTAAGGGGATAAGGAATATGTACATAAGGATATATGAATGAGTGATGGTACAGAGCAGCATACAGTAGATGGTATCGAGTACAGTATATACATATGAGATGAGTATGTAGACAAAGTAAACAAAGTGGCATAGTTAAAGTGGCTAGTGATACATGTATTACATAAGGATGCAGTAGATGATATAGAGTACAGTATATACATATGAGATGAGTATGTAGACAAAGTAAACAAAGTGGCATAGTTAAAGTGGCTAGTGATACATGTATTACATAAGGATCCATGTGTGTGTAATGTGTTTTCTCTCGATCCATGTGTGTGTTGTGTGTTTTCTCTCCCTATCCATGTGTGTGTGTGTTTTTATCCATGATGAATAATGTGTGTGTGTGTGTTTTCTCTCTCCCTATCCATGTGTAAGTAACATTATATAAGGTAACATTGTTTAAAGTGGCTAGTGATATATTTACATAATTTCCCATCAATTCCCATTATTAAAGTGGCTGGAGTTGGGTCAGTGTCCATGTCAGTGTGTGTGGCAGCAGCCACTATCCATGTTAGTGGTGGCTGTTTAACAGTCTGATGGCCTTGAGATAGAAGCTGTTTTTCAGTCTCCCGGTCCCAGCTTTGATGCACCTGTACTGACCTCGCCTTCTGGATGATAGCGGGGTGAACAGGCAGTTCGGGTGGTTGATGTCCATGATGATCTTTATGGCCTTCCTGTAACATCGGTGTGTGTGTGTTTCCTGGAGGGCAGGTAGTTTGCCCCCGGTGATGTTGTGACCTCACTGTCTGGAGAGTGTTTTCTCTCTCCCTATCCATGTGGGCGGAGCAGTGTTTTGATTTTCTCCCGCCAGGATGCTCTCGATTGTGCATCTGTAGAAGTTTGTGTGTGCTTTTGGTGACAAGCCAAATTTCTTCAGCCTCCTGAGGTTGAAGAGGCGCTGTGCGCCTTCTTCCCGATCCATGTCAGTGTGAGTGGACCAATTCAGTTTGTCTGTGATGTGTATGCCGAGGAACTTAAAACTTGCTACCCTCTCCACTACTGTTCCATCGATGTGGTAGGGGGTGTTTTCCTCTGTGTGTTTCCTGAAGTCCACAATCATCTCCATTAGTTTTGTTGACGTTGAGTGTGAGGTTATTTTCCTGACACCACCACTCCGTGGGCCCTTTTCTCCTCCCTGTCCATGTGTGTTGTTGGTAATCAAGCCTACCACTGTTGTGTCCCGCAAACTGTTTTCTGATGATGTGTGTGTGGCAAACTTGTGTGGCCACGCAGTCGTGGGTGAACAGGGAGTACAGGAGAGGGCTCAGAACGCACATGTGGGGGCCCCTGTTGAGGATCATGGGGAGGAGATGTTGTTTTCTCCCTCACCACCATGTGGGCGGCCCGTCAGGAAGTCCAGTACCCAGTTGCACATGGTGTGGGTGTGACCCAGGGTCTCGAGCTTCCATTGATGACGAGCTTGGAGGGTACTATGGTGTTGAATGCCGAGCTGTAGTCCATGAACAGCATTCTCACATAGGTATTCCTCTTGTCCAGGTGGGTTAGGCAGTGTGCAGTGTGGTTGAGATTGCATCGTCTGTGGACCTATTTTGGCGGTAAGCAAATTGGATCTATGGTGTCAGGTAGGGTGGAGTTGATATGGTCCTTGACTAGTCTCTCAAAGCACTTCATGATGACGGAAGTGAGTGCTATCCATGTGTGTGTGGTAGTGTGTGTGTGTTTTTCTCTCCCCTATCCATGTGTGTGTGTGTTACCTTAGCTCTTACCTGGGAACAGGAACAATGGTGGCCCTCTTGAAGCATGTGGGAACAGCAGACTGGTATAGGGATTGAACAGTATAACCCATTTAGTCTGAATGTCATCATATATAAATCAGGAACAACAGGCCTTATACATGTTCGAACAAACTGGAAACATGTTAAATAAAAGCAGATCCATAAATAAAGTGTTAGGATGTGCTCCACATAGCACACTATTCCCTTTATAGTGCACTATTTTGGACTGGGACTCATAGGACTCTGGTTAAAAGTAGTGTACTCTATAGAGAATAGGGTTGCTCTCTTCCACAGTCATTTGGCCATCTCCTTGTGTTTAACCTGTTTGTAGACTGCCTGTGTGTGTTTTCTCTCTCCCCTATCCGTGTGTGTGTGTGTGTGTTTCTCTCTGCCATGTGTGTGTGTGTGTGTGTGTGTGTATCCATGTGTGTGTGTGTGTGTGTGTGTGTGTGTGTGTGTGTGTGTGTGTGTGTGTGTTTTGTGTGTGTCTCCCCTATCCATGTGTGTGTGTGTGTGTTTGTGTCTGTGTGTCCATGTGTGTGTGTGTGTTTTCTCTCCCCTATCCGTGTGTGTGTGTGTGTGTGTGTGTTTTTTTCTCTCTCCCCTATCCATGTGTGTGTGTGTGTGTTTTCTCTCTCCCTATCCATGTGTGTGTGTGTTTTTTCTCTCCCCTATCCATGTGTGTGTGTGTTTTCTCTCCCCCTATCCATGTGTGTGTGTGTTTTTTCTCTCTCCCCTATCCATGTGTGTGTGTGTGTGTGTGTGTGTTTGTCTCTGTGTCCATGTGTGTGTGTGTGTTTCTCTCTCCCTATCCATGTGTGTGTGTGTTTTCTCTCCCCTATCCATGTGTGTGTGTGTGTGTTTGTGTGTGTGTCCATGTGTGTGTGTGTTTTTTCTCTCTCCCTATCCATGTGTGTGTGTGTGTTTTCTCTCTCCCTATCCATGTGTGTGTGTGTGTTTGTTTTCTCTCTCCCCTGTCCATGTGTGTGTGTTTTTTTCTCTCCCTATCCATGTGTGTGTGTGTTTTCTCTCTCCCCTATCCATGTGTGTGTGTGTGTTTTTCTCTCTCCCCTGTCCATGTGTGTGTGTTTTCTCTCTCCCCTATCCATGTGTGTGTGTGTGTTTTCTCTCTCCCCTATCCATGTGTGTGTGTGTGTGTTTTCTCTCTCCCCTATCCATGTGTGTGTGTGTTCTCTCTCCCTATCCATGTGTGTGTGTGTGTGTTTTCTCTCCCCTATCCATGTGTGTGTGTGTGTGTTTTCTCTCTCCCCTATCCATGTGTGTGTGTGTGTGTTTTCTCTCTCCCCTATCCATGTGTGTGTGTGTGTTTTCTCTCTCCCCTATCCATGTGTGTGTGTGTGTTTTCTCTCTCCCCTATCCATGTGTGTGTGTGTTTTTCTCTCCCCTATCCATGTGTGTGTGTGTGTTTTCTCTCTCCCCTATCCATGTGTGTGTGTGTGTTTTCTCTCTCCCCTGTCCGTGTGTGTGTGTTTTCTCTCTCCCCTGTCCATGTGTGTGTGTGTGTGTTTTCTCTCTCCCTGTCCATGTGTGTGTGTGTTTCTTTCTCCCCTATCCATGTGTGTGTGTGTTTTTTCTCTCCCCTGTCCGTGTGTGTGTGTTTTCTCTCCCTGTCCGTGTGTGTGTGTTTTCTCTCCCCTATCCATGTGTGTGTGTGTTTTCTCTCTCCCTATCCATGTGTGTGTGTGTTTTCTCTCTCCCCCTATCCATGTGTGTGTGTGTGTTTTTCTCTCTCCCTATCCATGTGTGTGTGTGTTTTCTCTCTCCCCTATCCATGTGTGTGTGTGTTTTCTCTCTCCCCTATCCATGTGTGTGTGTGTTTTCTCTCTCCCCTATCCATGTGTGTGTGTGTGTTTTCTCTCTCCCCTATCCATGTGTGTGTGTGTGTGTTTTCTCTCTCCCCTATCCATGTGTGTGTGTTTCTCTCTCCCCTATCCATGTGTGTGTGTGTTTTCTCTCTCCCCTATCCATGTGTGTGTGTAGATTTCTTCCCCAATGAACCACAAGAGTGAGGACTCTTCAATATTTCATGAGAACGGGAAGAGTGTTTATGCTCTGGGGACTGCACCGAAAATGAGCATGAGTTCAGATTTCACACCCCAAGTACACCCCAGGTGAACACACACACACACACACACCTGTAGGTCTCATTTCTTTGATGAACCATCTTCAGAATGACACTGGTTCTGATGAGATTATCTCAGAGAGCCAACACGTCCTCAGGTTACTCATCACAGTTCACTAACTCAATTTGCTTAGGTAAATCCATTGAATAACCGATATGGTAGATATTAAACCAGAGATGTTTTCCACAGTTACTTGCAGTTGAATAATCAACTAAATGAGGCTTGATTAGAAATAGAAACATCATGAACTAGATTCTCAGTTTACAGAGATTGGCCTACTAAAGTATTTTTAATGTTTGATTCTGTTTTGGGGTGATTCCCGAGGCAATTACTTTATGGCATCTATGCTGGAGCCTTATGCTGTGTTCGTAACCAAGAGGGAAGTGTGAATTTACCACACACCGGGAGAAATCCACTTGAACAGCCCTCTAACTGGTAATTACTAGCAGGAAAGCTTCCCTTCTCCGACTTCTACCGTATGCTGATCTCTGACATCACCTACTAGGACAAGGACACCGATAGCAGCATTTTCCACAGTTAAAAAAACATAAATTATAAGAAGTAATCTATTAATATAATTGTTTTACTCTATAATTTGTTTACAAGCATGATAGCTGTACTTTTAGTGTATGTTTGACACAGCTTTTGGTCATTAGCCAATAAGCTACCCAGGAAAGGGCTGAAAATAGCCCATATTAATATATGTAGCCTTAGAAATAAGGTTAATGAAATCAATAACTTGCTAACATTAGATACCATTCATATACTGTATGTATGTATGTATTTTGCAGGTTTTCCTACTTACAAAGCATGTAGAGGTCTGTAATTTGTATCATAGGTACACTTCAACTGCGAGAGAAGGAATCAAATACTTATGTCATGCAATAAAATGCAAATTAATTACTTAAAAATCATACAATGTGATTTTATGGATTTTTGTTTTAGATTCCGTCTCTCACAGTTGAAGTGTACCTATGATAAAAATTACAGACCTCTACATGCTTCGTAAGTAGGAAAACCTGCAAAATCGGCAGTGTATCAAATACTTGTTCTCCCCACTGTGTGTGTGTGTGTAAGTAAAACGCTAGACTGCGGTTTCTACTAGCCCAGGTAACATTCAGGTCCTAAATCTGCGCCATGCAACGTTTATAAAGACAACATTTCACTGGCCAGCCGGGCTAGTTGGGTACATTTTCTACTAGCCTAGTCTGAAAAGTACTAGACTCGGGCTATAGGACTGGCTGAATATCCAGATCTCACTGATTGCTATTGGCTACATACCAGTCAGTGGCTTGACAGTGTAAGCACCCTCAAGTCCCAATGAACAGCTGATGGGGAAAATTCTGGAATAAGTTACCCTCTGATTTGAGGTTTGTGTGTGTGTGTGTGTGGACCTTCAACTCTGTACAATGTAACTGTAAGGCAGAACTGAACATGAAGTCTGTCAGTGCCCTTCTGCCTCTATTGTTCAATTGTCATGTTCCTACTAAGAATAATAAGAAACTATGGAAATAATTGTACCCTTAGCTGAAAAGCAAAAGCAATTGTATTTTAAAAAATGTATACCATTACAACGACACAACACACTTACAGAACTAAGAGGGAAACAAAGGACAGGGTGTGTGGGGGAGGGGGGCTGAGGGCCATGTTATGGAAGACCCTCCTATACTACCCCCCCTAGTGATTGGACTTCTGATGTTATGGAAGAACCTCCTACTTCCCTCCCCAGTGATTGTCCTTCTGATGTTATCGAAGAACCTCCTACTTCCCTCCCCAGTGATTGTCCTTCTGATGTTATGGAAGAACCTCCTACTTCCCTCCCCAGTGATTGGCCATCTGATGTTATGGAAGAACCTCCTACTTCCCTCCCCAGTGATTGTCCATCTGATGTTATGGAAGAACCTCCTACTTCCCTCCCCAGTGATTGGCCATCTGATGTTATGGAAGAACCTCCTACTTCCCTCCCCAGTGATTGGCCATCTGATGTTATGGAAGAACCTCCTACTTCCCTCCCCAGTGATTGTCCTTCTGATGTTATGGAAGGCCCTCCTACTTCCCCCCCAGTGATTGGCCTTCTGATGTTATGGAAGGCCCTCCTACTTCCCTCCCCAGTGATTGGCCTTCTGATGTTATGGAAGGCCCTCCTACTTCCCTCCCCAGTGATTGGCCTTCTGATGTTATGGAAGGCCCTCCTACTTCCCTCCCCAGTGATTGGCCTTCTGATGTTATGGAAGGCCCTCCTACTTCCCTCCCCAGTGATTGGCCTTCTGATGTTATGGAAGGCCCTCCTACTTCCCTCCCCAGTGATTGGCCTTCTGATGTTATGGAAGGCCCTCCTACTTCCCCCCCAGTGATTGGCCTTCTGATGTTATGGAAGGCCCTCCTACTTCCCTCCCCAGTGATTGGCCTTCTGATGTTATGGAAGGCCCTCCTACTTCCCTCCCCAGTGATTGGCCTTCTGATGTTATGGAAGGCCCTCCTACTTCCCTCCCCAGTGATTGGCCTTCTGATGTTATGGAAGGCCCTCCTACTTCCCCCCCAGTGATTGGCCTTCCCCTCCTACTTCCCTCCCCAGTGATTGGCCTTCTGATGTTATGGAAGGCCCTCCTACTTCCCTCCCCAGTGATTGGCCTTCTGATGTTATGGAAGGCCCTCCTACTTCCCCCCCTGTGATTGGCCTTCTGATGTTATGGAAGGCCCTCCTACATCCCTCCCCAGTGATTGGCCTTCTGCGTTTGAACAGCATTTCTTTCTCTTCTTTCCCAATGCTCTCCTCCCCTCCTATCTGGGCCCAGCTCATCTCCAGAACAGGGAGGAATCCAACTTGATTGAACTTCCGCACACAGATTATTATTATTATTCCAATGCAATTATTTGCACTAAAGGGAGAGTTACTCTGTTATGCCTGAAGTTGATTGGCTCTCATGGGTAGGTAATTTATTGTAGAGCACGTTGACTGTGACGGTTGTCCTGATTAGTAAGTGGTTGGCTTGCCTTTTAGCCTGACATATTGCTCTCCGTGTTGCAGGTATTGGGACAATTCAGCTAGCATTCAATTCAACTTTTTTCTCATACTTGTGGTCAAAAATCACTGCTTTTGCTGTGGGAATTCTGACATTTATTTGACTGGTTTATGCGGAAATAGTGCAGTGATTGGTCAATTAGCAACCCTTCGCATAATATGGAGGATATTGTTGATTCAATCGCAGAATCCTGGAGGGACTGCTTTATCCTTATTCTTTAACTCACTCTCTTTCTCTCTCTCCCTCTCTCACACACACACACATGCACAAATGTACACACACATACGCAACCATGCACACACACTCACTGTGTGCCCATACATGTAATCAGAGCCTGGCAGTGGCCCATGGAAATCTCATCAGCAGGTGGGATGCGACAGTGTGTGTGAGACTTTTGATGGTGGTGAAGGCCTGTGAGGCGTGAAGGGGGCGGATGTGTTTGGGGCAGAGGGTCAAGGACAGGTTAGGGTGGTGGGGGTGGCTCTCTGAGCCATGTGGATGGAGGAGGGATGACTTACAAGCAATCTGGCTTGCGGGTGCTAGTCAGCACTGGCATTTACACACAAACACACACAGACACACACCCTCTGTCTGAGATAGAACGTGCCTCGACTCCAGATGACAAGATGAAAGCCAGGTCAGACAAGGTTTAGATAGGTAAAGATGTGTGATAAATAAGACAGTGTTCTCTCAACCATTGTCAGTATACAACCTGAATGTGTACCTCTGAGATGAATATACCAGCGATGCACTGCCTGTCAGTACAGAAAATAATACCATTTTAAATTACAGTCAGCGCCTTTTAAAGGTGAGATCGAAGCACAATAGCACTGCATACAAAACAGGTTCTCTCTTGTGCTGTTAGCAAAAGACACCCACTTCCATTGAAATTCAGAAGCAGCTCTGAGTCTATACATTTTGATATGTACCTGTACTGCTACTGTCTTGAATGCTTGTGTGTGGGGGGGCAGGGCCGGATCCAGGGAAAAGGGGCCTAAGTTGTTGGTTAGGGCCCCGGCTGCTAGTTTTCTTTTTAGGAACTCAATCAGGGTCTCAACTTACTACTGAGAGTAAGAATAGTAGAATACACCAGGTGCAATTTGAAATTTGGTTGTCAGCAATGTTTTCTCTTGTTATGTCTGTCACTGACAGTCGCTCAATTAGCCATGTCAGCAAATGTTTGATTGGTAGTTAGTCTAGCCAGCTATCTAAACTTGTAGTAATCATGGCCGGATACTGACCGGGCACGCAGGGCATATGCCCAGGGGCCCTGACCTCCAGGGGGCCTCTTTGATTTAATCATTCTCATTCAGATATTCTATTTACATGGAATAAGTCATTACAAAATGTGTAGAATTGCTGGAAATTAACTTTCAAACTGCAGAAATTTCTCTCCACCCTATGGGAAAATGAGTAGAATTGCATGACGATTTTATAAAATTGCAAAGTTTTCTTGCTTTGAAACTGTAACATTTTCCAACCAGCTCTCACAGTTTCACGTCAGAATTAAACGTTCATCCATTTTTCTCAAACGTCAAATTTCTAAGTTGTTGCAAATGTTAAATTTGGAAATGTTGAAGATGAAGGTTAGACATAAACCTTAAGGTTAGGCATTAACTGAATGGTTAAGGTCAGGTTTGGGATAGGCTTAAAACAAAGATCTCAAAAACAACTCTCTATCGCTGGATTCAAACTGTCAACCTTTGGAATCAGATGCAGATGTGTAGGCACTCTCTCTCCCCCCTCCCTCCGTCTCTCTCCCCTCTCCCTCCCCCTCTCCTTCAATCTCTCTCTCCCCGTCCCTCCCTCCTTCCATCTCTACTTCTCCCCATCCCTTCCTCCCTCCGTATCTACCTCTCTCCATCCCTGCCTCTCTCCTCCCTCTCCCTACCTCTCCTCCCCATCCCTTCCTATCTCCTTCCCATCTCTACCTCTCCCCATCGTAACTCCCACCGTCTCTCCCTCTCCTCATCTCTCCCTCCCTCTTTCCCTCCCTCCTTCCATCTCTACTTCTCCCCATCCCTTCCTCCCTCCGTATCTACCTCTCTCCATCCCTGCCTCTCTCCTCCCCTCCCTACCTCTCCTCCCCATCCCTGCCTCTCTCCTTCCATCTCTACCTCTCCCCCATCGTAACACCCTCCGTCTCTCCCTCTTTCCCTCTTCCCCCACCGTCTATATTTTTCAATCCCTCCCTCCCTCCGTATCTACCTCTTTCTATCTCTCCCTTCCTCCGTCCATCCCCATCCCTCCTACCTCCTTCCATCTCAACCACTCTCCATGTCTCCCCATCCCTCTCTCTTCCTTTCATCTCTCCTTCTCCTCATCCCTCCCTACCCCCTTTCCTCCCTCCATCCTTCCATCTCTACATCTTTCCATCTCTCCCTCCTACCTGTGTGGTAAAATCCTGCTGTTGCAGAGGCTGTCCCTCCCTCCCTCCCTCCCTCCCTCCCTCCCTCCCTCCCTCCCTCCCTCCCTCCCTCCCTCCCTCCCTCCCTCCCCCTCCCTCCCTCCCTCCCTCCCTCCCTCTGCCTCATACCCCCTCATCCATACTTCTCCTTCTTTCCTCCTCTTCCCAGCTCACCAGTAGCTCCAGCTCTGCAGATGGTCCGTCTGTTGGCAGTCCGGTATCACAGCAGCTCAGTCCCCTCTCTCACACACACACACACACACCACACTAGCAGCCAGCCTCTTGGCAGTGCAGTATTCATGCAGGGAGGTTTGATGGCTGTGTCCATATGTGTCCATAAAGCCACTGATAGGGATACAGAGGCCACAACATGGCCGTGTGTGTGTGTGGCATGCATACACACATGTGTATGTGTATGTGCCAGAGAAAGAGAGATGGTCATAAAAGTGTTATTGTTCTAAATCACAGTGTTCACAGCACTACCATAGAGTCTAGTTCACATCAAATCAAAATCAAATCAATTTTTTTTTACATGTGCCTAACAGTGAAATGCTTACTTAGAAGCCCTTAACCAACAATGCAGTTTTAAGAAAAACAAGTGTTAAAGTATTTTCTAAAATAAACTGAAGTAAAAAAAAATAAAATAATAATCTCTGTTATTGTCCTAAATCACCAGTCTGGGTTCACAGCATTAACATAGATTAGTTCACACCAAGTGTCAATTATTTCATCTCAACAGATGTGAAGCTGATTCACAGCAATTGGGTTCACTACCAAAGCAATCTCACTAAGAGGCGCTCTTTCTTGCAGTGCTGAGAGTACTGATATCAAGTGGAATACCTGTGTGTGCGTGTGCGTGTGTATGTGTGTGTGTAGGCTTGAACACACACACACACACACACAGTTTTCTATCCAGCAGAGTATCAGCCAGGGAGGGCTGCTGGGGGAAGAATAGAACAGCCTAGTTTCTCTAATCCTTTTGATAACACATCTCATCTGTACCAGATGACACATACTTTAACACACAGTCAGAGAGGTAATCTGAGGAAACATGATCAACATCTCAAATGGTTGTGTCAGATTTCCTCTCTGACTGGTGTTTCAGTATGTGTCATTCCAACATAGTGCACTACGACCAGGTCAGATCCCTATAGAACGGGTTAGCTGACAACGTCACCAGAACGACGCTCAGGCTTCAATGGGGCAGAAGGCTGTGTGTTGTTGTGATTCTGGGTGGCCAGATAGCAACAATGACATAGAAGCTGCCATGTGAGGAATCGTAGCTCATTTCAGCTTATCTGATTATTGATATGCTAATATGGCAAAGCTTTGCTAGTTAGCTAACCAACAAATGTAACACTTTATTTCAGAGACAACAAGTGGTCATTGTGCAAATGTATTTATATTTTCAATAAATATTGGAGAAGAAATATAGTTTCCATGTTGTCAACAATCTAAACCAACCCAGTCTGTTTTATCCTATAGTTTCCATGTTGTCAACAATCTAAACCAACCCAGTCTGTTTTACCCTATAGTTTCCATGTTGTCAACAATTTAAACCAACCCAGTCTGTTTTACCCTATAGTTTACATGTTGTCAACTATCTAAACCAACCCAGTCTGTTTTACCCTATAGTTGACATGTTGTCAACAGTCTAAACCAACCCAGTCTGTTTTACCCTATAGTTTACATGTTGTCAACAATCTAAACCAACCCAGTCTGTTTTACCCTATAGTTTACATGTTGTCAACAATCTAAACCAACCCAGTCTGTTTTACCCTATAGTTTACATGTTGTCAACAATCTAAACCAACCCAGTCTGTTTTACCCTATAGTTTCCATGTTGTCAACAATCTAAACCAACCCAGTCTGTTTTACCCTATAGTTTCCATGTTGTCAACAATCTAAACCAACCCAGTCTGTTTTACCCTATAGTTTCCATGTTGCCAACAATATAAACCAACCCAGTCTGTTTTACCCTATAGTTTCCATGTTGCCAACAATCTAAACCAACCCAGTCTGTTTTACCCTATAGTTTACATGTTGTCAACAATCTAAACCAACCCAGTCTGTTTTACCCTATAGTTTCCATGTTGTCAACAATCTAAACCAACCCAGTCTGTTTTACCCTATAGTTTACATGTTGTCAACAATCTAAACCAACCCAGTCTGTTTTGCCCTATAGTTTACATGTTGTCAACAGTCTAAACCAACCCAGTCTGTTTTACCCTATAGTTTACATGTTGTCAACAATCTAAACCAACCCAGTCTGTTTTACCCTATAGTTTCCATGTTGTCAACAATCTAAACCAACCCAGTCTGTTTTACCCTATAGTTTACATGTTGTCAACAATCTAAACCAACCCAGTCTGTTTTACCCTATAGTTTACATGTTGTCAACAATCTAAACCAACCCAGTCTGTTTTACCCTATAGTTTCCATGTTGTCAACAATCTAAACCAACCCAGTCTGTTTTACCCTATAGTTGACATGTTGTCAACAATCTAAACCAACCCAGTCTGTTTTGCCCTATAGTTTACATGTTGTCAACAGTCTAAACCAACCCAGTCTGTTTTACCCTATAGTTTCCATGTTGCCAACAATCTAAACCAACCCAGTCTGTTTTACCCTATAGTTGACATGTTGTCAACAATCTAATCCAACCCAGTCTGTTTTACCCTATAGTTTCCATGTTGCCAACAATCTAAACCAACCCAGTCTGTTTTACCCTATAGTTGACATGTTGTCAACAGTCTAAACCAACCCAGTCTGTTTTACCCTATAGTTTCCATGTTGTCAACAATCTAAACCAACCCAGTCTGTTTTGCCCTATAGTTTCCATGTTGTCAACAATCTAAACCAACCCAGTCTGTTTTACCCTATAGTTTCCATGTTGTCAACAATCTAAACCAACCCAGTCTGTTTTACCCTATAGTTTCCATGTTGCCAACAATCTAAACCAACCCAGTCTGTTTTACCCTATAGTTTCCATGTTGTCAACAATCTAAACCAACCCAGTCTGTTTTGCCCTATAGTTTCCATGTTGTCAACAGTCTAAACCAACCCAGTCTGTTTTACCCTATAGTTTCCATGTTGTCAACAATCTAAACCAACCCAGTCTGTTTTACCCTATAGTTTCCATGTTGCCAACAATCTAAACCAACCCAGTCTGTTTTACCCTATAGTTTCCATGTTGTCAACAATCTAAACCAACCCAGTCTGTTTTACCCTATAGTTTCCATGTTGCCAACAATCTAAACCAACCCAGTCTGTTTTACCCTATAGTTTCCATGTTGTCAACAGTCTAAACCAACCCAGTCTGTTTTACCCTATAGTTTACATGTTGTCAACAGTCTAAACCAACCCAGTCTGTTTTACCCTATAGTTTCCATGTTGTCAACAATCTAAACCAACCCAGTCTGTTTTACCCTATAGTTTCCATGTTGTCAACAGTCTAAACCAACCCAGTCTGTTTTACCCTATAGTTTCCATGTTGTCAACAATCTAAACCAACCCAGTCTGTTTTACCCTATAGTTTCCATGTTGTCAACAATCTAAACCAACCCAGTCTGTTTTACCCTATAGTTTCCATGTTGTCAACAATCTAAACCAACCCAGTCTGTTTTACCCTATAGTTTCCATGTTGTCAACAATCTAAACCAACCCAGTCTGTTTTACCCTATAGTTTCCATGTTGTCAACAATCTAAACCAACCCAGTCTGTTTTACCCTATAGTTTCCATGTTGTCAACAATCTAAACCAACCCAGTCTGTTTTACCCTATAGTTTCCATGTTGTCAACAATCTAAACCAACCCAGTCTGTTTTACCCTATAGTTTCCATGTTGTCAACAATCTAAACCAACCCAGTCTGTTTTGCCCTATAGTTTCCATGTTGTCAACAATCTAAACCAACCCAGTCTGTTTTACCCTATAGTTTCCATGTTGTCAACAATCTAAACCAACCCAGTCTGTTTTACCCTATAGTTTCCATGTTGTCAACAATCTAAACCAACCCAGTCTGTTTTACCCTATAGTTTCCATGTTGCCAACAATCTAAACCAACCCAGTCTGTTTTACCCTATAGTTGACATGTTGTCAACAATCTAATCCAACCCAGTCTGTTTTACCCTATAGTTTCCATGTTGCCAACAATCTAAACCAACCCAGTCTGTTTTACCCTATAGTTGACATGTTGTCAACAGTCTAAACCAACCCAGTCTGTTTTACCCTATAGTTTCCATGTTGTCAACAATCTAAACCAACCCAGTCTGTTTTGCCCTATAGTTTCCATGTTGTCAACAATCTAAACCAACCCAGTCTGTTTTACCCTATAGTTTCCATGTTGTCAACAATCTAAACCAACCCAGTCTGTTTTACCCTATAGTTTCCATGTTGTCAACAATCTAAACCAACCCAGTCTGTTTTACCCTATAGTTTCCATGTTGTCAACAATCTAAACCAACCCAGTCTGTTTTACCCTATAGTTTCCATGTTGTCAACAATCTAAACCAACCCAGTCTGTTTTACCCTATAGTTTCCATGTTGTCAACAATCTAAACCAACCCAGTCTGTTTTACCCTATAGTTTCCATGTTGTCAACAATCTAAACCAACCCAGTCTGTTTTGCCCTATAGTTTCCATGTTGTCAACAATCTAAACCAACCCAGTCTGTTTTACCCTATAGTTTCCATGTTGTCAACAATCTAAACCAACCCAGTCTGTTTTACCCTATAGTTTCCATGTTGTCAACAATCTAAACCAACCCAGTCTGTTTTACCCTATAGTTTCCATGTTGTCAACAATCTAAACCAACCCAGTCTGTTTTGCCCTATAGTTTCCATGTTGTCAACAATCTAAACCAACCCAGTCTGTTTTACCCTATAGTTGACATGTTGTCAACAATCTAAACCAACCCAGTCTGTTTTACCCTATAGTTTACATGTTGTCAACAATCTAATCCAACCCAGTCTGTTTTACCCTATAGTTTCCATGTTGTCAACAGTCTAAACCAACCCAGTCTGTTTTACCCTATAGTTTCCATGTTGTCAACAATCTAAACCAACCCAGTCTGTTTTACCCTATAGTTTCCATGTTGTCAACAATCTAAACCAACCCAGTCTGTTTTACCCTATAGTTTCCATGTTGTCAACAGTCTAAACCAACCCAGTCTGTTTTACCCTATAGTTTCCATGTTGTCAACAATCTAAACCAACCCAGTCTGTTTTGCCCTATAGTTTCCATGTTGTCAACAATCTAAACCAACCCAGTCTGTTTTACCCTATAGTTTCCATGTTGTCAACAATCTAAACCAACCCAGTCTGTTTTACCCTATAGTTTCCATGTTGCCAACAATCTAAACCAACCCAGTCTGTTTTACCCTATAGTTGACATGTTGTCAACAATCTAAACCAACCCAGTCTGTTTTACCCTATAGTTTCCATGTTGTCAACAATCTAAACCAACCCAGTCTGTTTTACCCTATAGTTTCCATGTTGTCAACAATCTAAACCAACCCAGTCTGTTTTACCCTATAGTTTCCATGTTGTCAACAATCTAAACCAACCCAGTCTGTTTTGCCCTATAGTTTCCATGTTGTCAACAATCTAAACCAACCCAGTCTGTTTTGCCCTATAGTTTCCATGTTGTCAACAGTCTAAACCAACCCAGTCTGTTTTACCCTATAGTTTACATGTTGTCAACAATCTAAACCAACCCAGTCTGTTTTACCCTATAGTTTCCATGTTGCCAACAATCTAAACCAACCCAGTCTGTTTTACCCTATAGTTTCCATGTTGTCAACAATGTAAACCAACCCAGTCTGTTTTACCCTATAGTTTCCATGTTGCCAACAATCTAAACCAACCCAGTCTGTTTTACCCTATAGTTTCCATGTTGTCAACAATCTAAACCAACCCAGTCTGTTTTGCCCTATAGTTTCCATGTTGTCAACAATCTAAACCAACCCAGTCTGTTTTACCCTATAGTTTCCATGTTGTCAACAATCTAAACCAACCCAGTCTGTTTTACCCTATAGTTTCCATGTTGTCAACAATCTAAACCAACCCAGTCTGTTTTACCCTATAGTTTCCATGTTGTCAACAATCTAAACCAACCCAGTCTGTTTTACCCTATAGTTTCCATGTTGTCAACAATCTAAACCAACCCAGTCTGTTTTACCCTATAGTTTCCATGTTGTCAACAGTCTAAACCAACCCAGTCTGTTTTACCCTATAGTTTCCATGTTGTCAACAATCTAAACCAACCCAGTCTGTTTTACCCTATAGTTTCCATGTTGTCAACAATCTAAACCAACCCAGTCTGTTTTACCCTATAGTTTCCATGTTGTCAACAATCTAAACCAACCCAGTCTGTTTTACCCTATAGTTTCCATGTTGTCAACAATCTAAACCAACCCAGTCTGTTTTGCCCTATAGTTTCCATGTTGTCAACAGTCGAAACCAACCCAGTCTGTTTTGCCCTATAGTTTACATGTTGCCAACAATCTAAACCAACCCAGTCTGTTTTGCCCTATAGTTGACATGTTGTCAACAGTCGAAACCAACCCAGTCTGTTTTGCCCTATAGTTTACATGTTGTCAACAATCTAAACCAACCCAGTCTGTTTTACCCTATAGTTGACATGTTGTCAACAGTCGAAACCAACCCAGTCTGTTTTGCCCTATAGTTTACATGTTGTCAACAGTCTAAACCAACCCAGTCTGTTTTGCCCTATAGTTTACATGTTGTCAACAGTCTAAACCAACCCAGTCTGTTTTACCCTATAGTTGACATGTTGCCAACAATCTAAACCAACCCAGTCTGTTTTGCCCTATAGTTGACATGTTGCCAACAATGATCCCTTATTGATGTCACTTGTTAAATCCACTTCAATCAGTGTAGATGAAGGGGAGGTGACAGGTTAAAGAAGGATTTTTAAGCTTTGAGACAATTAAGGCATGGATTGTGTATGTGTGTTATTCAGAGGGTGACTGGGCAAGACAAAAGATTGAAGTGCCTTTGAACAGGGTATGGCAGTAGATGTCAGGCACACTGGTTTATGTCAATAATTGTTTTTTCACGCTCAACACTTCCCTGTGTGTATCAGGAATGGTCCACCACCCAAAGGACATCCAGCCAACTTGACACAACTGTGGACCAGCATCCCTGTGGAACGACACCTTGTAGAGTCCATGTCCCCAACAAATTGAGGCTGTTCTGAGGGCAAAAGGAGGGGGTGCAATTCAATATTAGGAAGGTGTTCCTAATGTTTGGCATACTCAAGGTATGTTCCTCCCTAATCCCTATCTAGTGCACTACCTTTGGCCAGATCCATATGGAGCCACATGAGGCTCTGGACAAAAATAGTGCACTAATGACTAGGGTGTCATGAGATTTGACCAATGGCCATCATCTCATCTGTCACCAACTTCATCACAGAAACCTAGAAGTCCTGGCAAACTGTGCTGTGTCCCAAATGGAACTCTATTCCCCATGCTATGCACTACTCTTGACCATTAGGCTGTGGTGAAAGGTAGTGGACTATATAGATGATAGGGGTACCATTTAGGACGCAAGCCTGTGCCTCATTGAAACATGTCTGCATATCCCATCAGATGCTGGACATGTAATCTGTGCATATTTTACACCAATATCTCCTCTAAACCCACAGGGAGAGAGATGAGGCGGCCCTATTGAATTATTCAGAGCTTCTCCATTTCAATATCTGGAATGCTGTTTATTTCTATTCCTCAGGCTGAACAGGATTCGCCGGCAGAGGTTGGCGACTTTCCACGAGGTGAATCTTTTTAAAACTGTCCTCATCAGGGTTCAAACCTAGCTGAGGTGAAATGTCACACACGCACCCACACACAAAAGCAGAGCCTCAGCATGTTCTCTGTCTATCTGTCTGATGTACTGAAGAGAGCAGAGACATCAAATGTTCTCCGTCTCAGAGATATGCTCTCTCCTTTTGAAAGCACTCTGTTCTGATCTAGATGTGAAGTTCATATGGGCCCAGACAGTGTTAAATAGTGCAGAATACTGCATAAATAGTGTAGACTGTATAAGGCCTCGCAGCTCAGCTCACTCTCTTCCACTTTCTATCTTCTGTCCCTCTCTCTCCTACCTATCTCTGTCTATCTCCTACCCATCTCTGTCTATCTCCTACCCATCTCTGTCTATCTCCTACCCATCTCTGTCTATCTCCTACCCATCTCTGTCTATCTCCTACCCATCTCTGTCTATCTCCTACCCATCTCTGTCTATCTCCTACCCATCTCTGTCTATCTCCTACCCATTTCTGTCTATCTCCTACCCATCTCTGTCTATCTCCTACCCATCTCTGTCTATATCCTTACCCATCTCTGTCTATCTCCTATCTATCTCTCTAATGAGCTCATCCACGCTAACTTCATTATGGCCTCATCTTATCGTAATCTCACTTCAGGCATCAGAGTCTATTCATTTCCCCATCCACATGAATGGCATATGGAGCCTAGTAAAGCCATGGATAAGATGGAAGATGTTTTGTCAGTATTTATCCCACCTGATATTATGTTGTGTGTTGAGGTGTTAATGATGCTCCATCACACAAACCTCAAACACCAGAGTTCTAAAGGTCCTAAAGCTCACCCTCAATTCTTACCTAAAAGAAATCCACGAGTGTTGACACTTTCTGGGGCGGTTTCCCAAACACAGATGACATTTTAGTAATTTAGCAGACACTCTTATCCAAAGTAACTAGGGTTAAGTGCCTTGTTCAAGTCAATTCAAAATAGCGACCTCTGGGTTACCGGCCCAAAACTCTTAACTGCTAGGCTATCTGCAGCCTAGAATGATCCAAGACTAAATGCATTTTCTATTGAGATTGCTTTTTAGACCAGTGCCTAATTTGTGTCTGGGAAATCTTTGTCAAAGGAGTGAGATATTTTCTCATTTTAATGGATGTTTGAAGCAAAGCTACACACACTGAGTTTTGCCATTGCAGTTGCAACCCAAAACGTCATTGTATCACTCTCTATGTATAGCTCTCTATCACAGCAACCTGTTGGACAGAACATGACTCTCCTCACCTCACAGTACCATCCTAGGGCCCAATGATCACTCTATTCCTATAGGGGCCCTTGGGAGTATAGACCCCTAGACCTCTTGGGAGTATAAACCAGCACACAAGGGATTATGGGTACTAGCATTGAGACACACACACACACACACACACACACACACACACACACACACACACACACACACACACACACACACACACACACACACACACACACACACACACACACACACACACACACACACACACACACACACACAATCTCTTTCTCTCTCTTCTCTCTCTCACACTCTCTCTCTCTCTTTTTCTCTGAATTGAATGTAATGTTCTTTATTGGCATGACGTAGCATTACATTTTGCCAAAGCGTACTATGGAGATTAAGTGATATATTTACAATATTAACATACACTACCGTTCACTTTCCTCGTTTTTGAAAGAAAAGCACATTTTTCCCCATTAAAAATAACATCAAATTGATCAGAAATACAGTGTAGATATTGTTAATGTTGTAAATGACTATTGTAGCTGGAAACGGCTGATTTTTAATGGAATATCTACATCGGCGTACAGAGGCCCATTATCAGCAACCATCACTCCTGTGTTCCAATGCCACGTTGTGTTAGCTAATCCAAGTTCATAATTTTAAAAGGCTAATTGATCATTAGAAAACCCTTTTGTAATTATGTTAGCACAGCTGAAAACTGTTGTCCTGATTAAAGAAGCAATAAAACTGGCCTTCTTTAGACTAGTTGAATATCTGGAGCATCAGCATTAGTGGGTTCAATTACAGGCTCAATGTCCAGAAACAAATAACTTTTCTCTGAAACTCGTCAGTCTATTCTTGTTCTGAGAAATGAAGGCTATTCCATGCGAGAAATTGCCAAGAAACTGAAGATTTTGTACCACGCAGTGTACTACTCCCTTCACAGAAGAGCGCAAACTGTCACTAACCAGAATAGAAAGAGGAGTGGGAGTCCCCGATGCACAACTGAGCAAGAGGACAAGTACATTAGAGTGTGTAGTTTGAGAAACAGATGCCTCACAAGTCCTCAACTGGCAGCTTCATTAAATATTACCCGCGAAACACCAGTCTCAACGTCAACAGTGAAGAGGCGAGTCCGGGATGCTGGCTTTCTAGGCAGAGTTGCAAAGAAAAAGCCATATCTCAGACTGGCCAATAAAAATAAAAGATTAAGATGGGCAAAATAACACAGACACTAGACAGAAATTTGACCAACTGGGGACCTTTTGTAAGTCCCCACGAGGCCAAACGGTATTTCTAGGTGGTTTAGGGTTAAGGTTAGGATTAGTGTCAGGGTTAGAATTATGTTAAGGTTTATTTTTGTTATTTAACCTTTATTTAACTAGGCAAGTCTGTTAAGAACAAATTGTTATTTACATTGAAGGTCTACCGAAAGGCAAAAGGCCTCCTGTGGGGATGGGGGATTAAAGATTAAACACATTTTTTCCTTGTCAGCTTGGGGATTCGATCTTGTGGTTAGAGCGTTACTAGTGGTTAGACCCACAGAGAGAGAACTGCTCCTTAAAGTAACTAACTTTGGTCTTCCGGATAGCCTGAGTGCACTTATTAATCATCTGCCTGAACTATAGCCAGTCAGCCTGACTATGCGTGTGCCGAGCCTTTCGCCAAATGCAATTCTTGAGGTGGAGTAACTCTGCAAGATCACGGTCGAACCAGCTGCTGAACCTGTTTTTCATTTTCTTTATGGGGGGCGTGTTTGTTAACAATACCTCTAAAAATATCAAAAAAGAAGGTCCAAGCGTCTTCGACAGAGGGGATCAAGCTGATTCTATACCATTTTACAGAGGCCAGGAAGGATTGCTCATTAAAGTTTTTTTTGCAAGTGTCTATGACAAATCAGGGTAGGTCGTTTCACTGAGCAGCCATTACGAACACAGGCTGTAAAACAGTGATCACTAAGTCATTACAGAAAACACTGATACCTAGCCTTTTCTGGGTGTTTGGAGTCATACCTTGTGGGATTGGTAATAATCTGAAAAATATTTAAAGAGTCATTGTTTTAGGACTTGGTCAGCTGGTTTAAGCATGTCCCAGTTTAGGTCACCTAGCAGGACAAATTTAGACTTAGTGTAAGGGGCCAGGAGAGAGTTTAGGGCAGGTGGGGTACAGGCCGGTGCTGATGGAGGACGATAGCTCTTTGTTGACTTTTGCTGGGTGCTATTTGAAAGTTTAATGTTTAAAACCAGCAAATCAAATTGTTTGGGGGCAGACTTGATGGAGACAACCGAGCAGTGAAGGTGATCCTTGGTAAAGATTGCCGCTCCCCCACTTTTGGAAGATCTGTCTTGACAACAACAAAAAATATAACCAGAAAGGTTAACATCAGTATTCAAAACACTCTTAATTAACCACGTCTCAGTAATGACCAACACATCTGGATTGGAGTTGTAAACCCACACTGTCAATTGATCCATTTTAGGTACTGTAATAAGCTTCTAGTGTTAACATGCAGAAAACCCAGGCTTTTACAAGAGCAGAAATCAGTGAAGCAGATATCAAAGTCAGAATCTGGGCTGGCAACAGTAGGTGGGTCAGGGTGCACATGCACATTCCAGATATCATCAACAGTAGGTGGGCCAGGGTGTACATGCACATTCCAGATATCATCAACAGTAGATGGGCCAGGGTGTACATGCACATTCCAGATATCATCAACAGTAGATGGGCCAGGGTGTACATGCACATTCCAGATATCATCAACAGTAGATGGGCCAGGGTGTACATGCACATTCCAGATATCATCAACAGTAGATGGGCCAGGGTGTACATGCACATTCCAGATATCATCAACAGTAGATGGGCCAGGGTGGACATGCACATTCCAGATATCATCAACAGTAGATGGGCCAGGGTGGACATGCACATTCCAGATATCATCAACAGTAGATGGGCCAGGGTGTACATGCATGGGCATTCCATGCATTCCATCATCAACAGTAGATGGGCCAGGGTGTACATGCACATGATATCATCATTCCAGATATCATATCATCAACAGTAGATGGGCCAGGGTGTACATGCACATTCCAGATATCATCAACAGTAGATGGGCCAGGGTGTACATGCACATTCCAGATATCATCAACAGTAGATGGGCCAGGGTGTACATGCACATTCCAGATATCATCAACAGTAGATGGGCCAGGGTGTACATGCACATTCCAGATATCATCAACAGTAGATGGGCCAGGGTGTACATGCACATTCCAGATATCATCAACAGTAGATGGGCCAGGGTGTACATGCACATTCCAGATATCATCAACAGTAGATGGGCCAGGGTGTACATGCACATTCCAGATATCATCAACAGTAGATGGGCCAGGGTGTACATGCACATTCCAGATATCATCAACAGTAGATGGGCCAGGGTGTACATGCACATTCCAGATATCATCAACAGTAGATGGGCCAGGGTGTACATGCACATTCCAGATATCATCAACAGTAGATGGGCCAGGGTGTACATGCACATTCCAGATATCATCAACAGTAGATGGGCCAGGGTGTACATGCACATTCCAGATATCATCAACAGTAGATGGGCCAGGGTGTACATGCACATTCCAGATATCATCAACAGTAGATGGGCCAGGGTGTACATGCACATTCCAGATATCATCAACAGTAGATGGGCCAGGGTGTACATGCACATTCCAGATATCATCAACAGTAGATGGGCCAGGGTGTACATGCACATTCCAGATATCATCAACAGTAGATGGGCCAGGGTGTACAGGGTGTATGCACATTCCAGATATCATCAACAGTAGATGGGCCAGGGTGTACATGCACATTCCAGATATCATCAACAGTAGATGGGCCAGGGTGTACATGCACATTCCAGATATCATCAACAGTAGATGGGCCAGGGTGTACATGCACATTCCAGATATCATCAACAGTAGATGGGCCAGGGTGTACATGCACATTCCAGATATCATCAACAGTAGATGGGCCAGGGTGTACATGCACATTCCAGATATCATCAACAGTAGATGGGCCAGGGTGTACATGCACATTCCAGATATCATCAACAGTAGATGGGCCAGGGTGTACATGCACATTCCAGATATCATCAACAGTAGATGGGCCAGGGTGTACATGCACATTCCAGATATCATCAACAGTAGATGGGCCAGGGTGTACATGCACATTCCAGATATCATCAACAGTAGATGGGCCAGGGTGTACATGCACATTCCAGATATCATCAACAGTAGATGGGCCAGGGTGTACATGCACATTCCAGATATCATCAACAGTAGATGGGCCAGGGTGTACATGCACATTCCAGATATCATCAACAGTAGATGGGCCAGGGTGTACATGCACATTCCAGATATCATCAACAGTAGATGGGCCAGGGTGTACATGCACATTCCAGATATCATCAACAGTAGATGGGCCAGGGTGTACATGCACATTCCAGATATCATCAACAGTAGATGGGCCAGGGTGTACATGCACATTCCAGATATCATCAACAGTAGATGGGCCAGGGTGTACATGCACATTCCAGATATCATCAACAGTAGATGGGCCAGGGTGTACATGCACATTCCAGATATCATCAACAGTAGATGGGCCAGGGTGTACATGCACATTCCAGATATCATCAACAGTAGATGGGCCAGGGTGTACATGCACATTCCAGATATCATCAACAGTAGATGGGCCAGGGTGTACATGCACATTCCAGATATCATCAACAGTAGATGGGCCAGGGTGTACATGCACATTCCAGATATCATCAACAGTAGATGGGCCAGGGTGTACATGCACATTCCAGATATCATCAACAGTAGATGGGCCAGGGTGTCATGCATTCCAGATATCATCAACAGTAGATGGGCCAGGGTGTACATGCACATTCCAGATATCATCAACAGTAGATGGGCCAGGTGTACATGCACATTCCAGATATCATCAACAGTAGATGGGCCAGGGTGTACATGCACATTCCAGATATCATCAACAGTAGATGGGCCAGGGTGTACATGCACATTCCAGATATCATCAACAGTAGATGGGCCAGGGTGTACATGCACATTCCAGATATCATCAACAGTAGATGGGCCAGGGTGTACATGCACATTCCAGATATCATCAACAGTAGATGGGCCAGGGTGTACATGCACATTCCAGATATCATCAACAGTAGATGGGCCAGGGTGTACATGCACATTCCAGATATCATCAACAGTAGATGGGCCAGGGTGTACATGCACATTCCAGATATCATCAACAGTAGATGGGCCAGGGTGTACATGCACATTCCAGATATCATCAACAGTAGATGGGCCAGGGTGTACATGCACATTCCAGATATCATCAACAGTAGATGGGCCAGGGTGTACATGCACATTCCAGATATCATCAACAGTAGATGGGCCAGGGTGTACATGCACATTCCAGATATCATCAACAGTAGATGGGCCAGGGTGTACATGCACATTCCAGATATCATCAACAGTAGATGGGCCAGGGTGTACATGCACATTCCAGATATCATCAACAGTAGATGGGCCAGGGTGTACATGCACATTCCAGATATCATCAACAGTAGATGGGCCAGGGTGTACATGCACATTCCAGATATCATCAACAGTAGATGGGCCAGGGTGTACATGCACATTCCAGATATCATCAACAGTAGATGGGCCAGGGTGTACATGCACATTCCAGATATCATCAACAGTAGATGGGCCAGGGTGTACATGCACATTCCAGATATCATCAACAGTAGATGGGCCAGGGTGTACATGCACATTCCAGATATCATCAACAGTAGATGGGCCAGGGTGTACATGCACATTCCAGATATCATCAACAGTAGATGGGCCAGGGTGTACATGCACATTCCAGATATCATCAACAGTAGATGGGCCAGGGTGTACATGCACATTCCAGATATCATCAACAGTAGATGGGCCAGGGTGTACATGCACATTCCAGATATCATCAACAGTAGATGGGCCAGGGTGTACATGCACATTCCAGATATCATCAACAGTAGATGGGCCAGGGTGTACATGCACATTCCAGATATCATCAACAGTAGATGGGCCAGGGTGTACATGCACATTCCAGATATCATCAACAGTAGATGGGCCAGGGTGTACATGCACATTCCAGATATCATCAACAGTAGATGGGCCAGGGTGTACATGCACATTCCAGATATCATCAACAGTAGATGGTGCCAGGTAGATGCACATTCCAGATATCATCAACAGTAGATGGGCCAGGGTGTACATGCACATTCCAGATATCATCAACAGTAGATGGGCCAGGGTGTACATGCACATTCCAGATATCATCAACAGTAGATGGGCCATGTACATGCACATTCCAGATATCATCAACAGTAGATGGGCCAGGGTGTACATGCACATTCCAGATATCATCAACAGTAGATGGGCCAGGGTGTACATGCACATTCCAGATATCATCAACAGTAGATGGGCCAGGGTGTACATGCACATTCCAGATATCATCAACAGTAGATGGGCCAGGGTGTACATGCACATTCCAGATATCATCAACAGTAGATGGGCCAGGGTGTACATGCACATTCCAGATATCATCAACAGTAGATGGGCCAGGGTGGACATGCACATTCCAGATATCATCAACAGTAGATGGGCCAGGGTGTACATGCACATTCCAGATATCATCAACAGTAGATGGGCCAGGGTGTACATGCACATTCCAGATATCATCAACAGTAGATGGGCCAGGGTGTACATGCACATTCCAGATATCATCAACAGTAGATGGGCCAGGGTGTACATGCACATTCCAGATATCATCAACAGTAGATGGGCCAGGGTGGACATGCACATTCCAGATATCATCAACAGTAGATGGGCCAGGGTGTACATGCACATTCCAGATATCATCAACAGTAGATGGGCCAGGGTGTACATGCACATTCCAGATATCATCAACAGTAGATGGGCCAGGGTGTACATGCACATTCCAGATATCATCAACAGTAGATGGGCCAGGGTGTACATGCACATTCCAGATATCATCAACAGTAGATGGGCCAGGGTGTACATGCACATTCCAGATATCATCAACAGTAGATGGGCCAGGGTGTACATGCACATTCCAGATATCATCAACAGTAGATGGGCCAGGGTGTACATGCACATTCCAGATATCATCAACAGTAGATGGGCCAGGGTGTACATGCACATTCCAGATATCATCAACAGTAGATGGGCCAGGGTGTACATGCACATTCCAGATATCATCAACAGTAGATGGGCCAGGGTGTACATGCACATTCCAGATATCATCAACAGTAGATGGGCCAGGGTGTACATGCACATTCCAGATATCATCAACAGTAGATGGGCCAGGGTGTACATGCACATTCCAGATATCATCAACAGTAGATGGGCCAGGGTGTACATGCACATTCCAGATATCATCAACAGTAGATGGGCCAGGGTGTACATGCACATTCCAGATATCATCAACAGTAGATGGGCCAGGGTGTACATGCACATTCCAGATATCATCAACAGTAGATGGGCCAGGGTGTACATGCACATTCCAGATATCATCAACAGTAGATGGGCCAGGGTGTACATGCACATTCCAGATATCATCAACAGTAGATGGGCCAGGGTGTACATGCACATTCCAGATATCATCAACAGTAGATGGGCCAGGGTGTACATGCACATTCCAGATATCATCAACAGTAGATGGGCCAGGGTGTACATGCACATTCCAGATATCATCAACAGTAGATGGGCCAGGGTGTACATGCACATTCCAGATATCATCAACAGTAGATGGGCCAGGGTGTACATGCACATTCCAGATATCATCAACAGTAGATGGGCCAGGGTGTACATGCACATTCCAGATATCATCAACAGTAGATGGGCCAGGGTGGACATGCACATTCCAGATATCATCAACAGTAGATGGGCCAGGGTGTACATGCACATTCCAGATATCATCAACAGTAGATGGGCCAGGGTGTACATGCACATTCCAGATATCATCAACAGTAGATGGGCCAGGGTGTACATGCACATTCCAGATATCATCAACAGTAGATGGGCCAGGGTGTACATGCACATTCCAGATATCATCAACAGTAGATGGGCCAGGGTGTACATGCACATTCCAGATATCATCAACAGTAGATGGGCCAGGGTGTACATGCACATTCCAGATATCATCAACAGTAGATGGGCCAGGGTGTACATGCACATTCCAGATATCATCAACAGTAGATGGGCCAGGTGTACATGCACATTCCAGATATCATCAACAGTAGATGGGCCAGGGATGTCATCATGATGGGCAGGGGATATCATCAACAGTAGATGGGCCAGGTGTACATGCACATTCCAGATATCATCAACAGTAGATGGGCCAGGGTGGACATGCACATTCCAGATATCATCAACAGTAGATGGGCCAGGGTGTACATGCACATTCCAGATATCATCAACAGTAGATGGGCCAGGGTGTACATGCACATTCCAGATATCATCAACAGTAGATGGGCCAGGGTGTACATGCACATTCCAGATATCATCAACAGTAGATGGGCCAGGGTGTACATGCACATTCCAGATATCATCAACAGTAGATGGGCCAGGGTGTACATGCACATTCCAGATATCATCAACAGTAGATGGGCCAGGGTGTACATGCACATTCCAGATATCATCAACAGTAGATGGGCCAGGGTGGACATGCACATTCCAGATATCATCAACAGTAATACAGTCAAGGCACGGCAGAGGACAGGGAGAGCTCTGCAGTGTTGATTTATGACATCTGAATGTGCATCAGATGGCAACAAGATCATATTGTTCAACAATTTCATCAGGTAACATGAATACAAAGCAGGTGAGAGGTGGTTAGAATAGCATGGGAGGCCAAAAGTCTGTGTAACCAATAGAGAGTCAGAGTCCAGAGTCTGGGAACAAACGGTCTGTCCCACGGTTGGGTAAAGAACGTTTATAGACAACAAAGTATGCAGGAGTCATGAGGCAAATAGCAAAATGCACAAGAAAAAATGTATATATATAATGACTTGAGAATAGCCATTGTAAGTGGTGTACCTATACCAGACAGGGGGAGACAGACCAGGGCAGACGGTGAACAGAGAGGGGTGAGTGTGGTGGAGGTACCTGTACCAGACAGGGGGAGACAGACCAGGGCAGACGGTGAACAGAGAGGGGTGAGTGTGGTGGAGGTACCTGTACCAGACAGGGGGAGACAGACCAGGGCAGACGGTGAACAGAGAGGGGTGAGTGTGGTGGAGGTACCTGTACCAGACAGGGGGAGACAGACCAGGGCAGATGGTGAACAGAGAGGGGTGAGTGTGGTGGAGGTACCTGTACCAGACAGGGGGAGACAGACCAGGGCAGACGGTGAACAGAGAGGGGTGAGTGTGGTGGAGGTACCTGTACCAGACAGGGGGAGACAGGCCAGGGCAGATGGTGAACAGAGAGGGGAGTGTGGTGGAGGTACCTGTACCAGACAGGGGAGACAGACCAGGGCAGACGGTGAACAGAGAGGGGTGAGTGTGGTGGAGGTACCTGTACCAGACAGGGGGAGACAGACCAGGGCAGACGGTGAACAGAGAGGGGTGAGTGTGGTGGAGGTACCTGTACCAGACAGGGGGAGACAGACCAGGGCAGACGGTGAACAGAGAGGGGGAGTGTGGTGGAGGTACCTGTACCAGACAGGGGGAGACAGACCAGGGCAGACGGTGAACAGAGAGGGGTGAGTGTGGTGGAGGTACCTGTACCAGACAGGGGGAGACAGGCCAGGGCAGACGGTGAACAGAGAGGGGTGAGTGTGGTGGAGGTACCTGTACCAGACAGGGGGAGACAGGCCAGGGCAGACGGTGAACAGAGAGGGGTGAGTGTGGTGGAGGTACCTGTACCAGACAGGGGGAGACAGACCAGGGCAGATGGTGAACAGAGAGGGGTGAGTGTGGTGGAGGTACCTGTACCAGACAGGGGGAGACAGACCAGGGCAGACGGTGAACAGAGAGGGAGGAGTGTGGTGGAGGTACCTGTACCAGACAGGGGAGACAGGCCAGGGCAGACGGTGAACAGAGAGGGAGGAGTGTGGTGGAGGTACCTGTACCAGACAGGGAGACAGGCCAGGGCAGATGGTGAACAGAGAGGGGTGAGTGTGGTGGAGGTACCTGTACCAGACAGGGGGAGACAGGCCAGGGCAGATGGTGAACAGAGAGGGAGGAGTGTGGTGGAGGTACCTATACCAGACAGGGAGACAGGCCAGGGCAGATGGTGAACAGAGAGGGGTGAGTGTGGTGGAGGTACCTGTACCAGACAGGGGGAGACAGGCCAGGGCAGATGGTGAACAGAGAGGGGTGAGTGTGGTGGAGGTACCTGTACCAGACAGGGGGAGACAGGCCAGGGCAGATGGTGAACAGAGAGGGGGAGTGTGGTGGAGGTACCTGTACCAGACAGGGGGAGACAGGCCAGGGCAGATGGTGAACAGAGAGGGGTGAGTGTGGTGGAGGTACCTGTACCAGACAGGGGGAGACAGGGCAGATGGTGAACAGAGAGGGGTGAGTGTGGTGGAGGTACCTGTACCAGACAGGGGGAGACAGGGCAGATGGTGAACAGAGAGGGGGAGTGTGGTGGAGGTACCTGTACCAGACAGGGGGAGACAGGCCAGGGCAGATGGTGAACAGAGAGGGGTGAGTGTGGTGGAGGTACCTGTACCAGACAGGGGGAGACAGGCCAGGGCAGATGGTGAACAGATCACCAGGTGGAATCCAAGCAGGCAACAGGAGTCACACCCACTGGGGAGATGCTTTTGTTTCTGGAGGCAGATCTCTTGTATAAAATACCAGTGAATGGTCTTTGAACAGGAGGAGGGGGCTTCAGAGGAGGCTTCAAAGACTCCTGACACTTGATGGGCCCAAAGGCCTCGACACCTTTTACTTCACACCTTAGTGCTGATTGAATTTGTATCTGGTCTGTCCTTGCAAGCCTGGGAGCCTTAACTCAGCATTCAGTCCCCATAAAGTCAAATATATCATTGTGATGTACTTTCTTTTTTTCTTTTTCTTCTTGGCTTTCAAAACAGCATCAGACTAAACACGACTCACTCCAGGTTGGATGGTGTCCTCAGGTCTCTGCTGTTTGTTGGCTACAGCACCCTCTGTATAGCTTGGAAAAATAAAACCTTGGACGCAGTAATCTCTCTGGTTAATTTTGGTTAAAATGAGGTTGTAGGTTTGGAGTTTTGATCTGGAGTGAAGGCCATGCTGTGGAGGGCAGCATCCTGTATATGTACCTGCTGAAAAATCCAAGTTTATCTAATTCCAAATCTATCCTTTTGTGAAAAAACATGTTGAAATATGTGAGATACCACATGCAGCTGTGTCTCTCTTAGGAGCTAGGAGCTAGGGTTAGTTTTAGGGTTAGGAGCTAGGAGCTAGGGTTAGTTTTAGGGTTAGGAGCTAGGAGCTAGGAGCTAGGAGCTAGGGTTAGTTTTAGTGTTAGGAGCTAGGAGCTAGGGTTAGTTTTAGGGTTAGGAGCTAGGAGCTAGGGTTAGTTTCAGGGTTAGGAGCTAGGGTTAGTTTTAGGGTTAGGAGCTAGGGTTAGTTTTAGGGTTAGGAGCTAGGGCCAGGTTTAGGGTAAGGGTTAAGTTTAGGGTAAGAGTAGTTCCAACTGCATTGTCGGAACTAGAAGCACAAGCATTTCGCTACCCTCGCATTAACATCTGCCAACCATGTGTATGTGACAAATAAAATAGATTTTGATTTGGTTAGGGTTATGTTTAGCATTAGGGATTAGGGAAAATAGGATTTGGAATGTGACTGAATGTTGTGTCCCCTCAAGGTTGTGTGTGTGCACATGTGAGTGCGTATATGCTCCTGAGCGCATTAACTAGATCATTGACAAGCTGAATACCGTAGGTATAACCTGAAACAGGTATCAACTAAAATAGGCTTATGTTAATATGATTCAGATCAAATGTCCCTCTTGTGTCACGTCTATTTAGAGGTGGCTTTACTTTAGTACTGACCAGCCAACCTCTTTTCCAACTTGAAACTGTGCCACTATATACAGTACTTTACAACTCATCAGAGCTTCTCCCTCCAAAATACATCTTACACCCAAAGTCCCCAAACCAACTCTGAGAGTTAGGCGTTTGAGACCAAACTGGGTCAAGAATCCTCCAGAAAACAGAAAGAGGTAATTTGGGTCTTAGAAATTTCTGTGCTCACACAAGCATAGGCACATTTTCAATTATGCACAGACACACACACACAGACACAGACACACACAGGTCCCCTGTAGGGCTAGATTAATAGTATATGATTACATCAAAAGAGTTGCAGCATTTCCTGTTCTGTGTTCAAGTGGGGCTTCACACATCCAGATAGAAGAGAGAGGAGAGAGAGAGAGAGAGAGGAGAGAGAGAGGAGAGAGAGAGGAGAAAGAGAGTGAGAAAGAGAGAGAGGAGAGAGAGGAGAAAGAGAGTGAAAAAGAAAGAGAGCGAGAAAGAGAGAAGAGAGAGAGGAGAGAGGAGAAAGAGTGAGAAAGAGAGAAAGAGTGAGAGAAAGAGAGAGAGAGAGAGAGAGAGAGAGAGAGAGAGAGAGAGAGAGAGAGAGAGAGAGAGAGAGGAGGGTGAGAGGAGATAGAGAGTGAGGAAGAGAGAGAGATAGAGAGAGAGATGTTTGCCAGGACGTGACACTTGGTAGACAAACACCCCATGCCTCACTTGACATAGGACAGATGACCACCCACTGCAACACCAAGGAGCCCCAGACCCAGTCCCAGACCCAGCGCACCCCACTGGTCCCACCCACCACCAGAGCATCACCACCTTCATTGGCGCAGCCAGACTGGACGGGGCTAGCCTACTACCCCACAGCCCCCCGGCCCAGACCTGGCCCCCCTCCACTGCAGGACCAGTGCAGCTACGCAGAGGCCCTCAGAGGACAGGACAACTCTGTAGGATTGAGTGAGATTAAACAGCTCCTCCAATACAACTGCACTAAATGCACACACGCACACGCACACACTTCCTAACTTCCTGTGTGTGTGTGTGTGTGTGTGTGTGTGTGTGTGTGTGTGTGTGTGTGTGTGTGTGTGTGTGTGTGTGTGTGTGTGTGTGTGTGTGTGTGTGTGTGTGTGTGTGTGTGTGTGTGTAAGAGAGGTGAAGTTAGGTGTGTGTGTCCACAGGGAGTCATTCAGACTGTTTCAGGAGGCTAAGGGTAATCAATAACATTTTACTAAGCCCTGACAGGAGTCGTGCCATGTTGCTATGGTGATGATTGAACAGTATGGGAGGCCATGACTCAAAAATATGTTTTTGTGTTCCAGAACGGTCTTTTTACAGTGCACTATATGCAAGATTCTTTCAGACACTATCACATATACTGTAGACACAGCACAGGAACCTGCTGCCTTGCCTTGGGTGTGATCACATCTTATGTAGCCTACGGGCGCGCGTGTGTGTGTGTGCGAGCAAATGAAAAAATGTATGATTTTCACATAAAAATGCAGGTTTCTAGTTTCACATCAATATTTGAATATCTTATTACATTTTTGTGTTCAAAAGCAGTACATTAGAAAATGTACATAAAATGTATTATACTGCAAAATCTGAACGATTATTTGCGTGTAAAAAATAACTACAAGGGAAACTCTGTTTAATTTACTCCAATTTAACCCCTTTTGTTATTCACCCAATGTTTGGGGGTCTGATGGACCCACAACATTATTGGGTTTTTAAAACAATACAGCCATAACAATTTACATAAAAATACTTCATACTTAGATGTTGACTCATATCAATTGCAAGCAATATAGACACCATCCATGGTTAATATTTGCCATTTACCTAGATCACCCTGGTTCCATCCTTATCACATTGGCAGCCATGTGGGGTGGCTCATTCCTTGGGGAAGAAGACCATTCAATTTCACTATTATCTGACATCCATATTTCTCCTCCTACAGGCTGCTGGCTCGCTGGTCCTGGGGCTGGCTGAGGGCCAATCTCATCCTCTTCTACCAACTCACTGTCAGGCTCTGAATTGACAAAGGCATTATCCTCATATTCGGGAAAATTCTTCATCTTCCAAAGTGGAAGACGCTCCTTCCACACCAGCTTCTCTCTCTGAAGACGCTCTTTCCACACCAGCTTCTCTCTCTGAAGACGCTCCTTCCACACCAGCTTCTCTCTCTGAAGACGCTCCTTCCACACCAGCTTCTCTCTCTGAAGACGCTCCTTCCACACCAGCTTCTCTCTCTGAAGACGCTCTTTCCACACCAGCTTCTCTCTCTGAAGACGCTCCTTCCACACCAGCTTCTCTCTCTGAAGATGCTCCTTCCACACCAGCTTCTCTCTCTGAAGACGCTCCTTCCACACCAGCTTCTCTCTCTACAAAAATGATTTCTAAGTCCCTCTGAGCGGAGATGATGTTTGCCATGCTGACTGATTGTGGTAAGGAGCCACACATACAAAGCTATTTATTTGTTGTGTCCCTCCCCCAGTTTGCACCTGGCTGGGGTAGAGTGGGAAAATGCAACAATTTTTACAACGTATCTAAATAATGTATTGTAATAACATTGTGCAGGTTCCCGCAAGACATTGTGTAGTTTTACACACTACAAAGTGTAAAGAGTGAGAGAAAAGTGGGAGACAGGTAGGGAGACAGACAGGATATTGGTGCTATGTTGAAACAGCAGGCACGGGAGGAGGAAGACAAAGTGAAGGCACACAGCAAAACTTTTTGCTCAATTTTGACTTGTTTTCACGTACACACATACTTTTCCACACTTTTATTACCCTCAGGTCCTGTGGACCCGAACACCACATATGTAATATAAATATGTAGGGAGGTGCACAGTGTGCACTCAATGAAAATGTGTTATTTTACATGGTCTTCACAGAAAATGAGCCAAGGCCAATGAGTCTCAGGTTGAAATAATAATTAATTCTGTCATTTTTCTTTGAGTAAACATTGAAAATGGGTCCCACAGACCCGAACACCACACAAGGGTTAAGAATTGTACGTTTTTGCAACAACTTGCCATGTGGCTCAGTTGTTAGAGGATTGTGGGTAATTCAACATTTTAAGATGTTATGATACCTTTACACAATGTTGTATGCATGTTTGAAGAAAGTACATTTCTATATTAGTATTAAGCAGTTTGTTGTGCTATGAGGTGTAATGGACCAGGATGAACAGATATCAGAACTGTCAGGCAAACTGACATTCTGATCTGACCAGCCGTTCCCACCATCAGCTCGTCCGCATGCATCACCCTTAATATCAGAGGCAAATGCAGCATCCTACAAGGCTTGCAGCTCTACCTCCACTTACTGCAAGGGGAATGAGCACTGTGTTCAGCAATGCCTGCTAAAGTGGGTTAAAATGACTAATAATTAGAAACATAAAAGAATGGTAAACAAATGTAAAACTGAAAGTAAGATTCAAGTAGATCTGATGAATAATACGTTTTGGAATTGATCAAATGAAGACATAAGCCATTTTTGATGCTGGACTTAATATATGAGTGTTTGTGAAACAGCATAAGTTAAGTAGGTATACCGTATACTATTCATAAGAATACCTCATGTTTGAAATACTCAAAAAACTGATGCAAATAGTTGTTATATTTTAAAAGTAGAACTAGCACTATTTTGTACAATGTATGTGCACATGTTTTTATGCAAAGTTGTGTGTACATTAGCGTGTGTGCATGTGAGCTTGCATGTTCATGTGTACGAGTGTGTATATTTATTTGTGTGTGTGTGTGTGTGTGTGGGGGGGGGGCAGTAGGTTCATCCTGTAGACTGTGAATGTTCATGTTCATGTGTACGATTTATTTGTGTGTGTGTGTGTGTGTGTATATTTGTGTGTGTTGTGTGTGTGTGTGTGTGTGTGTGTGTGTGGGGGGCAGTAGGTTCATCCTGTAGACTGTGAATGTTCATGACACACAGCACTCATGGGATGGACTGTCAAGCATGACAGCACAGACTAAGCACATTCTGCGTGTGTGTGCTTGATCTGTGTGTGGGTTTTTTGAGCGTGTGTGTGTTCTGTGTATGCGTGAGTGTGTGTGTGTGTGTTCTTTGCATGCGTGAGTGTGTGTGTGTTTCTTTGTGTGTGTGTGTTCTTTGCATGCGTGAGTGTGTGTGTGTGTTCTTTGCATGCGTGAGTGTGTGTGTGTTCTTTGCATGCGTGAGTGTGTGTGTGTGTTCTTTGCGTGTGTGTGTGTGTGTTCTTTGCATGCGTGTGTGTGTGTGTGAACATCAGCCTGAGACCTCCACATCCATGACTTTACCACAGTGACTGGATAAAAGATGATGCCTCGATCATCATTGAACTGTCAAGGCTGCTTATTCAGTGGCGTTCAATCATATCACTGCAGATAGAAATGCAATATATAGAGTTGACACTGTTTTCTATTTTCCATCACAGAGAAGCATGTCTGGTCTACAAACAAACATCTCAATCTGAACTTACTCTCTCTCCTGTATACACCTCTAATGAGGATGTTTTCAGCTGTACTTCTGTGACAGAATGTACTGACTGCTGATTCCTTACACTACTTTCTCATCTTTCTTTGTTTTCCAGAGAGAGGTAGGTTGCAACCCAAATGGCCCCCTATTCCAGAGGTCAAGAGTCACGCACTATTTTTTAAACCACATCTCTCTACCATCGCTCCACGGTGTATACAGAGAATGAGTAATAACAGACTCAACAAAACAACAAAACATTCCACGCAGGGAAAATATACCAGCTCACAAATACAAGCGACCGCTTAACACAGAACAAACACGCACAAAACCATGGGTGGAACCAGAGGGTTGAATAAGGAACATAATGATGGGAATGGAAACCAGGTGTGTACAATGAAGACAAAACAAATGGAAAATGAAAAGTGGATCGGTGACGGCTAGAAAACCAGTGACGTCGACCGCCGAACGAACAAGGAGAGGGACCAACTTCGGCGGAAGTCGTGACACCCACTCTTCATCTTTCTCCATCTCTGCATCTCTAAGAAATGATTACAATTGCACCATTCATGGTCGTATTCACACATAACAGTAAATACACATTATCTCTCACATACAGTTCAGCTACCTCTATTACTGCAGCTCACCTATTTATAGGCCCCAACTGGTAGAATGTACTGTATGTCTCAATCTCTCTCTGTTAGATGTAAGCTCATTAAGTTAGAGAACATTACTGCTAAAGACAAGATGGTCACAAATGGAGCCACTGCTGGGATTTCAACATAGGATCTCCTGCTTACTATTCTAAGCAGATGGTAATGGTAATGTCTTATCAGAATCATGTTAGATGAATAAATGATATCTTTCAATCGGACTTCAGGGCTGATTATGCTGCTTCTATAATCCCTTTCATATCCTCTTGTCCTCAACTCGTCTTTTTCAACACGTTCTTCACTTACAGAATCAAAGTTGACGAAAACCATCGCTCTGTATAGACTGAGTTGAGAAATCCCTCTTAACCTCTCGCTATGCGAGATGGATATATTGTCGTCACATCTCACATGGGCGGTATAGATCTGATATAATGCCTGGCTTACCTGAAGCATATCTAATTTATACATTTCACATTACTACAGTAGAAATTTAGATTGGTTATCAGAGTAAATCAATTTAAACATTTAGGACCACCATTAATATTTGATGAGCTTTAATTGCTCAAGACAAATTCACAGTCAATTCTTCTTTTTCTAGAGGGAGAGTTAAAAGTGAAATATTTACATGACTTATTTTACCAGTGCTTGTAAAAGACACACAAAAAGGGAAGCTTAGTTCTGGCTACTTCATTCTTTGAGACTATCCTATCCTAACTATCCTGAGACTATCCTAATGTAACGTGGCATTACTGTGTCCTACTGAGACTATCCTAATGTAACGTGGCATTACTGTGTCCTACTGAGACTATCCTAATGTAACGTGGCATTACTGTGTCCTACTGAGACTGTAACGTGGAGTTACTACTGAGACTGATCCTAATGTAACGTGGCATTACTGTGTCCTACTGAGACTATCCTAATGTAACGTGGTGTTACTGTGTCCTACTGAGACTATCCTAATGTAACGTGGAGTTACTGTGTCCTACTGAGACTATCCTAATGTAATGTGGCATTACTGTGTCCTACTGAGACTATCCTAATGTAACGTGGCAGTACTGTGTCCTACTGAGACTATCCTAATGTAACGGGCATTATTACTGTGTCCTACTGAGACTATCCTAATGTAACGTGGCATTACTGTGTCCTACTGAGACTATCCTAATGTAACGTGGCATTACTGTGTCCTACTGAGACTATCCTAATGTAACGTGGAGTTACTGTGTCCTACTGAGACTATCCTAATGTAATGTGATTACTGTGTGTATAGCCTACTGAGAATGAGGGGCCTAGAACAGGCATTACTATCCTAATGTAACGTGGCATTACTGTGTCCTACTGAGACTATCCTAATGTAACAACCACGGCATTACTGTGTCCTAATGAGACTGTCCTAATGTAATCGCGTGGTGTTACTGTGTCCTACTGAGACTATCCTAATGTAACGTGGTGTTACTGTGTCCTACTGAGACTATCCTAATGTAAAGTGGTGTTACTGTGTCCTACTGAGACTATCCTAATGTAACGTGGTGTTACTGTGTCCTACTGAGACTATCCTAATGTAATGTGGTGTTACTGTGTCCTACTGAGACTATCCTAATGTAACGTGGCATTACTGTGTCCTACTGAGACTATCCTAATGTAACGTGGCATTACTGTGTCCTACTGAGACTATCCTAATGTAACGTGGCATTACTGTGTCCTACTGAGACTATCCTAATGTAACGTGGTGTTACTGTGTCCTACTGAGACTATCCTAATGTAACGTGGTGTTACTGTGTCCTACTGAGACTATCCTAATGTAACGTGGCATTACTGTGTCCTACTGAGACTATTCTAATGTAATGTGGCATTACTGTGTCCTACTGAGACTATCCTAATGTAACGTGGTGTTACTGTGTCCTACTGAGACTATCCTAATGTAAACGTTTTACTGTGTCCTACTGAGACTATCCTAATGTAACGTGGTGTTACTGTGTCCTACTGAGACTATCCTAATGTAACGTGGCATTACTGTGTCCTACTGAGACTATCCTAATGTAAAGTGGTGTTACTGTGTCCTACTGAGACTATCCTAATGTAACGTGGCACTTACTGTGTCCTACTGAGACTATCCTAATGTAACGTGGTGTTACTGTGTCCTACTGAGACTATCCTAATGTAACGTGGTGTTACTGTGTCCTACTGAGACTATCCTAATGTAACGTGGCATTACTGTGTCCTACTGAGACTATCCTAATGTAACGTGGTGTTACTGTGTCCTACTGAGACTATCCTAATGTAACGTGGTGTTACTGTGTCCTACTGAGACTATCCTAATGTAACGTGGTGTTACTGTGTCCTACTGAGACTATCCTAATGTAACGTGGTGTTACTGTGTCCTACTGAGACTATCCTAATGTAACGTGGCATTACTGTGTCCTACTGAGACTATCCTAATGTAACGTGGCATTACTGTGTCCTACTGAGACTATCCTAATGTAACGTGGCATTACTGTGTCCTACTGAGACTATCCTAATGTAACGTGGTGTTACTGTGTCCTACTGAGACTATCCTAATGTAACGTGGTGTTACTGTGTCCTACTGAGACTATCCTAATGTAACGTGGCATTACTGTGTCCTACTGAGACTATCCTAATGTAACGTGGCATTACTGTGTCCTACTGAGACTATCCTAATGTAACGTGGCATTACTGTGTCCTACTGAGACTATCCTAATGTAACGTGGCATTACTGTGTCCTACTGAGACTATCCTAATGTAACGTGGCATTACTGTGTCCTACTGAGACTATCCTAATGTAACGTGGTGTTACTGTGTCCTACTGAGACTATCCTAATGTAACGTGGTGTTACTGTGTCCTACTGAGACTATCCTAATGTAACGTGGCATTACTGTGTCCTACTGAGACTATCCTAATGTAACGTGGTGTTACTGTGTCCTACTGAGACTATCCTAATGTAACGTGGCATTACTGTGTCCTACTGAGACTATCCTAATGTAACGTGGTGTTACTGTGTCCTACTGAGACTATCCTAATGTAACGTGGTGTTACTGTGTCCTACTGAGACTATCCTAATGTAACGTGGTGTTACTGTGTCCTACTGAGACTATCCTAATGTAACGTGGTGTTACTGTGTCCTACTGAGACTATCCTAATGTAACGTGGTGTTACTGTGTCCTACTGAGACTATCCTAATGTAACGTGGTGTTACTGTGTCCTACTGAGACTATCCTAATGTAACGTGGTGTTACTGTGTCCTACTGAGACTATCCTAATGTAACGTGGTGTTACTGTGTCCTACTGAGACTATCCTAATGTAATGTGGTGTTACTGTGTCCTACTGAGACTATCCTAATGTAACGTGGCATTACTGTGTCCTACTGAGACTATCCTAATGTAACGTGGTGTTACTGTGTCCTACTGAGACTATCCTAATGTAACGTGGTATTACTGTGTCCTACTGAGACTATCCTAATGTAACGTGGCATTACTGTGTCCTACTGAGACTATCCTAATGTAATGTGGTATTACTGTGTCCTACTGAGACTATCCTAATGTAACGTGGCATTACTGTGTCCTACTGAGACTATCCTAATGTAACGCAGCATTTGGAGGGTTCCTACTGAACTATCTAATGAAAGTTAACCAGACAGAGGCAGCTACACCAGTTCTATCCCTGTTACACCAGCTCTTACTGTGTCATACACCAGCACTACCCCAATGTAACCAGCTTACCCTGCATACAGGCAGACTATTTACATTTACATTTAAGTCATTTAGCAGACGCTCTTATCCAGAGCTATACAGACTTACATATGTCAACTCTACCCAGCATACACCAGCTCTACCCAGCATACACCAGCTCTGCCCTGCATGCAGGCAGCATACACCAGTTCTAAGCATACACCAGCTCTACTGTGCATACAGGCAGCATACACCAGCTCTAATGCATACAGACAACATACACCAGCTCTCCTACAGCATACATCAACCTACCCTGCATACAGGCAGTGGCCAGCTCTACCCAGCATACACCAGCTCTACCCTGCATACAGTAAGCATACACCAGCTCTACCCAGCATACGCCAGCTCTGCCCTGCATACAGGCAGCACACACCTGCATACAGGCAGCACACATCAGCTCTACCCAGCATACACCAGCTCTGCCCTGCATGCAGGCAGCATACACCAGTTCTACCCAGCAGGCAGCATACAGCTCTACCCAGCATACACCAGCTCTACCCTGCATACAGGCAGCATACACCAGCTCTACCCTGCATACAGACAACATACACCAGCTCTACACAGCATACATCAACTCTACCCTGCATACAGGCAGCATACGCCAGCTCTACCCAGCATACACCAGCTCTACCCAGCATACGCCAGCTCTGCCCTGCATACAGGCAGCACACACCAGCATACAGGCAGCACACATCAGCTCTACCCAGCATACACCAGCTCTGCCCTGCATGCAGGCAGCATACACCAGTTCTACCCAGCATACACCAGCTCTACCCTGCATACAGACAACATACACCAGCTCTACACAGCATACACCAGCTCTATCCTGCATACAGGCAGCATACACCAGCTCTACCCAGCATACACCAGCTCTACCCTGCATACAAGCAGCATACACCAGCTCTACCCAGCATACACCAGCTCTAGCCTGCATATAAGCAACATACACCAGCTCAACCCAGCATACACCAGCTCTACCCAGCATACACCTGCTCTAGCCTGCATATAAGCAACATACACCAGCTCTACACGGCATACACCAACTCAACCCAGCATACATCAGCTCTACCCTGCACAAAGGCAGCATACACAAGCTCTACCCTGCATACAAGCAGCATACACCAGCTCTACCCAACATACGCCAGCTCTACCCAGCATACACCAGCTCAAGCCTGCATATAAGCAACATACACCAGCTCAACCCAGCACACACCAGCTCTACCCTGCATACAGGCAGCATGCACCAGCTCTACCCAGCATACACCAGCGCTAGCCTGCATATAAGCAACATACACCAGCTCAACCCAGCATACACCAGCTCTACCCAGCATACACCAGCGCTAGCCTGCATATAAGCAACATACACCAGCTCAACCCAGCATACACCAGCTCTGCCCTGCATACAGGCAGCATACACCAGCTCTACCCAACACACACCAGCTCTACCCTGCATACAGACAGCATACACCATGGGACAAGGACAATCCGGCTGGCCAAACCCTCCCCTAACCCGGATGACGATGGGCTAATTGTCCGCCACCTCATGGGTATCCCAGTCGCGACCAGCTACAACACAGCCTGGGATCGAGCCAGGATCTGCAGTGACACAGCTATCACTTCAATGCAGTGCCTTAGAATGCTGTGCCACTTGGGAGGCTGTTGAAGTTAAAATTATTATGTTGAGAGAGACCACTGCCTTTGGACAGATTTGTGCCTGATAAGCCAAAGTAGCTAGAAACAGGCGTTCACGTAGAAGACGGCGCTCACTGCTCGGAGAAGGGTTCTACGGGTACAGCAGTCGGACCTTAAACAAGACTCTTCTCATGCTAGCCAAGAGGCTAACATTTGTATTGAAAAGAGCTCTTTTTTCTCATAAAGCCAGACAAAAATCTAACATTGTGATTCGCTCCCAAATGCTCCAATTCAAGAATTGAAAATCGAATTCCATCCTACTCCGAACATATTGTGACCAGAAAATATGAAAGCAACAACATTCCCAGTTCTATTTGTTTTGTTCTGCTGTTGTCAGCAGCTGTTTGCAGCTTGCTCTATTTAATGCATGGCCGAATACATTCTCCCAGACAGGGCAGTCTATAAAGTCAGCGACGGAAGGAGAGCCAATTGCAGGGCCGGCTGACAGCGCTATCAGTCACATGTCCAATACCAGAAACACAGACATGGGGAGAGACGGAGTTGCACTTTGGCTGAAAACACATTCCAATCCTCACATGACTCAAGGAACGTTTGGTGCAATTCCACCAACACAAGACATACTGTGCCATAGTGCATTGTCCCTCATTTGTTGAACTGTTCACCTCTTGACTGACATGTGCAGAGATTTAGGAAAGCCTCAGAGCTTACGTGGAGCGTTACTTCTCTCCACTGCTCTACACGAACATCCCAGCTGCACAAAGAGAAACAATTAAAAAATCAATACTTTGTGCATGAAGGAAAGGCATTTGTGAAACAAAGCACTGAGCTGTTGTATGAGTTCCCTGGCTTTGGCCTGGGTCATCCAGTAAACATCCATGTTAGATGCACAGGTTTAGAGATGACCCAGGTTTTGTCCTGGGTTATCCAGTAAACATCCATGTTAGATACACAGGTTTAGACATGACCCAGGTTTTGTCCTGGGTTATCCAGTAAACATCCATGTTAGATACACAGGTTTAGAGATGACCCAGGTTTTGTCCTGGGTTATCCAGTAAACATCCATGTTAGATACACAGGTTTAGAGATGACCCAGGTTTTGTCCTGGGTCATCCAGTAAACATCCATGTTAGATACACAGGTTTAGAGATGACCCAGGTTTTGTCCTGGGTCATCCAGTAAACATCCATGTTAGATACACAGGTTTAGGGATGACCCAGGTTTTGTCCTGGGTTATCCAGTAAACATCCATGTTAGATACACAGGTTTAGAGATGACCCAGGTTTTGTCCTGGGTTATCCAGTAAACATCCATGTTAGATACACAGGTTTAGAGATGACCCAGGTTTTGTCCTGGGTTATCCAGTAAACATCCATGTTAGATACACAGGTTTAGAGATGACCCAGGTTTTGTCCTGGGTTATCCAGTAAACATCCATGTTAGATACACAGGTTTAGGGATGACCCAGGTTTTGTCCTGGGTTATCCAGTAAACATCCATGTTAGATACACAGGTTTAGGGATGACCCAGGTTTTGTCCTGGGTTATCCAGTAAACATCCATGTTAGATACACAGGTTTAGGGATGACCCAGGTTTTGTCCTGGGTTATCCAGTAAACATCCATGTTAGATACACAGGTTTAGAGATGACCCAGGTTTTGTCCTGGGTTATCCAGTAAACATCCATGTTAGACACACAGGTTTAGAGATGACCCAGGTTTTGTCCTGGGTTATCCAGTAAACATCCATGTTAGACACACAGGTTTAGAGATGACCCAGGTTTTGTCCTGGGTTATCCAGTAAACATCCATGTTAGATACACAGGTTTAGGGATGACCCAGGTTTTGTCCTGGGTTATCCAGTAAACATCCATGTTAGATACACAGGTTTAGAGATGACCCAGGTTTTGTCCTGGGTCATCCAGTAAACATCCATGTTAGATACACAGGTTTAGGGATGACCCAGGTTTTGTCCTGGGTTATCCAGTAAACATCCATGTTAGATACACAGGTTTAGAGATGACCCAGGTTTTGTCCTGGGTCATCCAGTAAACATCCATGTTAGATACACAGGTTTAGAGATGACCCAGGTTTTGTCCTGGGTTATCCAGTAAACATCCATGTTAGATACACAGGTTTAGAGATGACCCAGGTTTTGTCCTGGGTTATCCAGTAAACATCCATGTTAGATACACAGGTTTAGAGATGACCCAGGTTTTGTCCTGGGTTATCCAGTAAACATCCATGTTAGATACACAGGTTTAGAGATGACCCAGGTTTTGTCCTGGGTTATCCAGTAAACATCCATGTTAGATACACAGGTTTAGAGATGACCCAGGTTTTGTCCTGGGTTATCCAGTAAACATCCATGTTAGATACACAGGTTTAGGGAAACCCAGGTCATTATCGGAAACAAGTGTTTTCAATGACTCCCTCACTAGATAAAGCAAAAATAGTTCAAACAAAGAAATATCATTATTTAATCTTTCTAACAAAGTAGATTTCGCGAACACGTTCTCTACTGTATGTCTAGAGTGACAGAACAGGAGAATGGCAGTGATGGGGAGAGATATGGTTGAATATAAATATCACAATGTCATTTTCTTACAGTATATGCCTGACCGCACTCAGCACAGATAAAGCTGAAGGTTGGTGGGGGTTTCTGTTTAAATGGGGGCACAGAACCACAGTCTGCTTCAATATAACCTGCCACCAGCTTGTCTCACATCTTGTCTCATATCTTTCTTTGTGTCCTGCCTGATCACTTTCTCTGGTCAAGTTGACCTTGAAATAGAAATCTGTTTTATTCTTCTTAATATCATGACTCATATAGCTTGTTCAGGCTACGTCATTATATCATGAGTCATTCATATAGCTTCTTCAGAGAACTGAAACACAGCCGTATTGACAGGGGTGATGAAGGGAAGAGTATAGTGTGTTCGACCAATGTGGAATCGATGTGAAGGTGACAGGGAAGCAGTGGCAACAGAGAGCAATGGCAGTAAGGAGGAGAGTTAATGGCAGTACGGAGAGTAATGGCAGTACGGAGGGCAATGGCAGTACGAAGGAGAGCTAATGGCAGTACGGAGAGCAATGACAGTACGAAGGAGAGCTAATGGCAGTACGGAGGGCAATGACAGTATGGAGGAGAGCTAATGGCAGTACGGAGAGAAATGACAGTATGGAGGAGAGCTAATGGCAGTACGGAGGGCAATGCCAGTATGAAGGAGAGCTAATGGCAGTAAGAAGGAGAGCTAATGGCAGTATTAAGGAGAGCTAATGGCAGTAAGAAGGAGAGCTAATGGCAGTACGAAGGAGAGCTAATGGCAGTACGAAGGAGAGCTAATGGCAGTATGGAGAGCAATGTCAGTATGAAGGAGAGCTAATGGCAGTACGAGAGCAATGGCAGTACGAAGAAGAGCCAATGGGCTCCCGAGTGGTGCAGCGATCTAAGGCACTGCATCATCTCAGTGCAAGAGGCGTCACTACAGTCCCTGGTTTGAATCCAGGCTGTATCACATCTGGCCATGATTGGGAGTCCCATAGGGCGGTGCACAATTGCCCCAGTGTCGCCCGGGTTTGGCTGGGGAAGGCTGTCATTGTACAGTTGAAGTCGGAAGTTTACATACACAGGTTGGAGTCATTAAAACTCGTTTTTCAACCACTCCACAAATTTCTTGTTAACAAACTATAGTTTTGCAAGTCGGTTAGGACATCTACTTTGTGCATGACACAAGTAATTTTTCCAACAATTGTTTACAGACAAATTATTTCACTTATAATTCACTGTATCACAATTCCAGTGGGTCAGAAGTTTACATACACTAAGTTGACTGTGCCTTTAAACAGCTTGGAAAATTCCAGAAAATTATGTCATGGCTTTAGAAGCTTCCGATAGGTTAATTGACATCATTTGAGTCAATTGGAGGTGTACCTGTGGATGTATTTCAAGGCATACCTTCAAACTCAGTGCCACTTTGCTTGACATCATGGGAAAATCAATAGAAATCAGCCAAGACCTCAGAAAGAAAATTGTAGACCTCCACAAGTCTGGTTCATCCTTGGGAGCAATTTCCAAACGCCTGAAGGTACCATGTTCATCTGTACAAACAATAGTACGCAAGTATAAACACCATGGGACACGCAGCCGTCATACGGCTCAGGTAGGAGACGCGTTCTGTCTCCTAGAGATTAATGTACTTTGGTGCGAAACGTGCAAATCAATCCCAGAACAACAGCAAAGGACCTTGTGAAGATGCTGGAGGAAACAGGTACAAAAGTATCTATATTCACAATAAAACAGGTCCTATATCGACATAACCTGAAAGGCCGCTCAGCAAGGAAGAAGCCACTGCTCCAAAACCGCCATAAAGAAGCCAGACGGTTTGCAACTGCACATGGGGACAAAGATTGTACTTTTTGGAGAAATGTAGCCAAACAGAAACTGTTTGGCCATAATGACCATCGTTGTGTTTGGAGGAAAAAGGGGGAGGCTTGCAAGCCGAAGAAAACCATCCCAACTGTGAAGCATAGGAGTGGCAGCATCATGTTGTGGGGGTGCTTTGCTGCAGGAGGGACTGGTGCACTTCACAAAATAGATGGCATCATGAGGAGGGAAATTATGTGGATATATTGAGGCAACATCTCAAGACATCAGTCAGGAAGTTAAAGCTTGATAGCAAATGGGTCTTCAAATGGACAATGACCCCAAGCATACTTCCAAAGTTGTGGCAAAATGGACAATGTACTTATAAAGTTGTGGCAAAATGGACAATGACCCAAGTGGCAAAAAAGTTGTGGAAAATGGACAATGACCCCAAGCATACTTCCAAAGTTGTGGCAAAATGGACAATGGCCCAAGCATACTTATAAAGTTGTGGCAAAATGGACAATGACCCCAAGCATACTTCCAAAGTTGTGGCAAAATGGACAATGACCCAAGCATACTTCCAAAGTTGTGGCAAAATGGACAATGACCCAAGCATACTTCCAAAGTTGTGGCAAAATGGACAATGACCCAAGCATACTTCCAAAGTTGTGGCAAAATGGACAATGACCCAAGCATACTTATAAAGTTGTGGCAAAATGGACATGGCACCCCCAAGCATACTTCCAAAGTTGTGAAAATGGACAACTTATAAAGTTGTGGCAAAATGGACAATGACCCAAGCATGTGACAAAATGGACATGACAAGCATACTTCCAAAGTTGTGGCAAAATGGACAATGACCCAAGCATACTTCAAAATGGACATTGACCCAAGCATACTTCCAAAGTTGTGGCAAAATGGACAATGACCCCAAGCATGGACTTCAAAATGGACAATGACCCAAGCATACTTAAAAGTTGTGGCAAAATGGACATGACCCAAGCATACTTCAAATTTGTGGCAAAATGGACAATGACCCAAGCATACTTCCAAAGTTGTGGCAAAATGGACAATGACCCAAGCATACTTATAAAGTTGTACTTCCAAAATGGACATTGACCCAAGCATACTTCAAAGTTGTGGCAAAATGGACAATGACCCAAGCAAAAGTTGTGGCAAAATGGACAATGACCCAAGCATACTGTTGTAGCAAAATGGGTCAAAATGGACAATGACCCTTCAAAGTTGTGGCACAATGACCCAAGCAAAAATACATTCCAAAGTTGTGGCAAAATACAATTACTTAAAAGTTGTGGCAAAATGGATACTTCAAAGTTGGCATACTTCCAAAGTTGTGGCAAAATGGACAATGACCCAAGCATACTTATAAAGTTGTGGCAAAATGGACATTGAAGCATTTCAAAGTTGTGGCAAAATGGACAATGGATACTTCCAAAGTTGAAAATGGACAATGACCCAAGCATACTTATAAAGTTGTGACCCAAGCAAAATGGACAATTATAAAGAAAATGGACAATGACCCAAGCATACTTCCAAAGCAAAATACAATGACCCAAGCATACTTCAAAGTTGTGGCAAAATGGACAATGACCCAAGTATACTTCCAAAGTTGTGGCAAAATGGACAATGACCCAAGCATACTTCCAAAATGGACAATGACCCAAGCATGGTGGCAAAATGGACAATGACCCAAGCATACTTCCAAAGTTGTGGCAAAATGGACAATGACTTACTTCAAAGTTGTGGGACAAAATACTTCCAAAGTTGTGGCAAAATGGACAATGACCCCAAGCATACTTCCAAAGTTGTGGCAAAATGGACAATGACCCAAGCATACTTCCAAAGTTGTGGCAAAATGGACAATGACCCAAGCATACTTCCAAAGTTGTGGCAAAATGGACAATGACCCAAGCATACTTCCAAAGTTGTGGCAAAATGGACAATGACCCCAAGCATACTTCTATAGTTGTGGCAAAATGGCTTAAGGACAACAAAGTCAAGGTATTGGAGTGGCCATCACAAAGCCCTGACCTCAATCCCATAGAACATTTGTTCGCAGAACTGAAAAAGCTTGTGCGAGCAAGCAGGCCTACAAACCTGACTCAGTTACACCAGCTCTGTCAGGAGGAATGGTCCAAAATTCACCCAATTTATTGTGGGAAGCTGGTGAAAGGCTACCCAAAACATTTGACCCAAGTTTAACAATTTAAAGGAAATTCTACCAAATACTATTGAGTGTATGTAAACTTCTGACCCACTGGGAATGTGATTACTATTATTCTGACATTTCACATTCTTAAAATAAAGTGGTAATCCTAACTGACCTAAAACAGGGAATTTTTATTAGGATTAAATGTCAGGAATTGTGAAAAACTGAGTTTAAATGTATTTGGCTAAGGTGTATGTAAATGTCAGACTTCAACTGTAAATAAGAATTTGTTCTTAACTGACTTGCCTAGTTAAATATAAAATACAAATATAATAAGGGCAGTACGAAGGAGGGCTATGACAGTACGGAGGGCAATGACAGTATGGAGGAGAGCTAATGGCAGTATGGAGAGCAATGACAGTATGGAGGAGAGCTAATGGCTGAGTACCAAATGGTCGCCTAATTCCCTATATAGAGGACTACCTTTGACCAGAGTCCATAGAGCCCTAATGGTGATGGAATGGCTGTATGGCTGGTGAACACATTTTCAATCTGGGTTTTAACAACCGTCCAATCTCTGGTCTGTTCATTCATCCTCAAACACATGCACTGAAAAATGTGTCACACACACACACACACACACACACACACACACACACACACACACACACACACACACACACACACACACACACACACACACACACACACACACACACACACACACACACACACATCAGAACTGCTGCTCCCAGACTCTTATTATATTCCTGTTTATACACTGCCCCCGCATGCCCCCTTCCCAAATACACATGTAAATATTGTACTATCAGTTGTTCCTTCCTGTATTATACTGATGTTAAAATGTTTATTCTATTCTACTGAGCCATTTACTTTATGTTATATTTTATTGTTTCTTATTGTTGTTGCATTGTGGAGAAGGAACCAGCAAGTAAGCATTCAGTTGGACGATGTATACCATGTGTATCCTGTACATACCACTAATAAAACATGAAACACACAACCACTTTCCCACATTCCTCCTCTCTGGTCTGCGGGCCTCGTAAATCAGTGGACAGAGAATGTAGATAAATTGGATGCATTTATTTCAATTAGAGGTGAACACTGACCCAATAAAGTCACACAGCATGAGCACAACATCGATTAACGTGAATGGAAGACATGGAGGACAAGAGGGGGAATTAATACACACACACACACACAAGTCCCTCCTTTCCTTTTGCTGGGAATAACAGCCTGATAATCTGGTCAGAATACTTGGTGCATGCAGTACAGTAGGTAATTGTGTGCGTGGGGGAGGCATTATTGTATGGGGAAATCATTTTTACGTCCAGCTTTAAACAACTGAAAAGAGATAAGACTCACAAGGTTCATGAAGGTATTAGAAGATGGCCTCCAAGAAGACCCCAGGAACAGTGTGGACCACAGGAAGAGTACATGTGTAGGATCTTAATTTGAGCCAGTTTTCTACAGCAGGAAATCAAAAGGAAATGTGAGTTATTATGTTGATTATAATTAATGTACATTTCTGAAGGGGTTGAAATTTCAAAGTGGAAATTACAAGCTTCTGAAGCAGTTTAAAAAGTCAAATACATTTTGTTGTGCAACTGCATGAATTTAAAATTGATTACATTTAGATGTTGTGTCACTGGCCTACACACAATACCCCATAACGTCAAAGTGGAAATGTTTACAAAAATGTATTGAGTCAATAAAGTACTCAACACCTTTGTTGTGGCAAAGCCTAAATAAGTTCAGAAGTAAAGATTTGCTTAACAAGCCTAAATAAGTTCAGAAGTAAAGATTTGCTTAACAAGCCTAAATAAGTTCAGAAGTAAAGATTTGCTTAACAAGCCTAAATAAGTTCAGAAGTAAAGATTTGCTTAACAAGCCTAAATAAGTTCAGAAGTAAAGATTTGCTTAACAAGTCACATAATAAGTTGCATAGACTGATTCTGTGTGCAATAATAATAATGTTTAACATCTCTGTACCCCACACATTCAATTATCTGCAAGGTCCCTCAGTCGAGCACGGAATTTTGAACGCAGATTCATCCAAAAGACCAGGGAGGTTTTCTAATGCCTCGCAAAGAAGAGCACATATTGGTAATTCAGCAAAAACATAAAAGGACATTGAATATCAATTTGAGCATGGTGAAGTTATTAAATAAACTTTGGCTGGTGTATTAATACACCCAGCCACTACAAAGATACAGGCATCCTTCCTAACTCAGTTGCCGGAGAGGAAGGAAACCGCTCAGGGATTTCACCATGAGGCCAATGATGACTGAGGATGGATCAACAACAGTGTAGGGCAGCAGATAGCCTAGTGGTTAAGAGCGTTGGGCCTGCCTCCCGAGCGGCACAGTAGTCTAAGGCACTGCATCGCAGTGCTATATGCATCACTACAGACCCAGGTTCAATCCCAGGCTGTGTGAGGCTGTGTGAGGCGGCTCACAATTGGCCCAGTGTCGTCTGGGTTAAGGGAGGGTTTGTCCCATTGCGCTCTAGCGACTCCTTGTGGCGGTCAGGGCGCATGCATGCTGACTTCGTTCGCTAGTTGTACGATGTTTCCTCTGACACATTGGTGCAGCTGGCTTCCGGGTTAAGCGAGCAGTTTGTCAAGAAGTGCAGCTTGGCAGGGTAGTGTTTCGTAGGACCCAAGGCTCTCAACCTTTGCCTCTACCGAGTCCGTACAGGAGTTGTAGTGAGGGGACGAGACGATAACTACCAATTGGTAGAAAAAAGGGGGTAAAAAGTACAACAAAAAAAGAGAGTTTGGTCAATAACTGGAGGGTTGCTGGTTCAAATCCACGAGCAGACTAGGTGAAAAATCTGCAGAGGCAAAGAAATTAACTTCATGTCCTGAATACAAAGTGTTATGTTTGGGGCAAATCCACACATCACTGAGTACCACTCTTCATATTTTCAAACATGGTTGTGAGTGCATCATGTTAAGGGTATGCGTGTCATCGGCAAAGACAAGGGAGTTTTTTAGGATCAAAATAATGGAATAGAGCTAAGCCCATGCAAAATCCTAGAGGAAAACCTGCTTCAGTCTGCTTTCCAACAGACTGGGAGACAAATTCACCTTTCAGCAGGACAATAACCTAAAACAGCCCAAATATACACTAGAGTTGCTTACCAAGATAACATTGAATGTTCCTGCATGGCCTAGTTACAGTTTTGACTTAAACTGGCTTGAAAATCTATGGCAAAACTTGAAAATGGCTGTCTAGCAATGATCAACAACCAACTTTATTTTATTGAACCAATATTTAGCTAGGCAAGTCAGTTAAGAACAAATTCTTATTTACAATGACGGCCTAGGAACAGTGGGTTAACTGCCTTGTTCAGGGGCAGAACGGCAGACTTTTACCTTGTCAGCTCAAATCAAAATCAAATCAAATTTTATTTGTCACATACACATGGTTAGCAGATGTTAATGCGAGTGTAGCGAAATGCTTGTGCTTCTAGTTCCGACAATGCAGTGATAACCAACAAGTAATCTAACTAACAATTCCAAAACTACTGTCTTATACACAGTGTAAGGGGATAAAGAATATGTACATAAGGATATATGAATGAGTGATGGTACAGAGCAGCATACAGTAGATGGTATCGAGTACAGTATATACATATGAGATGAGTATGTAGACAAAGTAAACAAAGTGGCATAGTTAAAGTGGCTAGTGATACATGTATTACATAAGGATGCAGTCGATGATGTAGAGTACAGTATATACGTATGCAGATGAGATGAATAATGTAGGGTAAGTAACATTATATAAGGTAGCATTGTTTAAAGTGGCTAGTGATATATTTACATCATTTCCCATCAATCCCATTATTAAAGTGGCTGGAGTTGGGTCAGTGTCAATGACAGTGTGTTGGCAGCAGCCACTCAATGTTAGTGGTGGCTGTTTAACAGTCTGATGGCCTTGAGATAGAAGCTGTTTTTCAGTCTCTCGGTCCCAGCTTTGATGCACCTGTACTGACCTCGCCTTCTGGATGATAGCGGGGTGAACAGGCAGTGGTTCGGGTGGTTGATGTCCTTGATGATCTTTATGGCCTTCCTGTAACATCGGGTGGTGTAGGTGTCCTGGAGCTCAGGGATTCATTCTCGCAACCTTTCGGTTACCAGCCCAACGCTCTAAGCACTAGGCTACCTGCTGGTTACCAGCCCAACGCTCTAACCACTAGGCTACCTGCTGGTTACCGGCCCAACGCTCTAACCACTAGGCTACCTGCTGGTTACCAGCCCAACGCTCTAACCACTAGGCTACCTGCTGGTTACCAGCCCAACGCTCTAACCACTAGGCTACCTGCTGGTTACCAGCCCAACGCTCTAAGCACTAGGCTACCTAAACCACTAGGCTACCTGCTGGTTAATAATGGCTACCTGCTGGTTAAATAACCACTTGCTGGTTACCAGCCCAATCCCACTAGGCTACCTGCTGGTTAAACGCTCTAAGCACTAACCTGCTGGTTAGAACCACTTACCTGCTGGTTACCGAAACCACTAGATGCTGGTTACCAACGCTCTAACCACTAGGCTACCTGCTGGTTACCGGCCCAACGCTCTAACCACTAGGCTACCTGCTGGTTACCGGCCCAACGCTCTAACCACTAGGCTACCTGAGCTTGAAGAATTAAAAAAGAATAATGTGCAAATATTGTACAATCCAGGTGTGCAAAGCTCTTAAAGACTTACCCAGAAAGATTTCCAGATGTATCACTGCCAAAGTTGATTCTAAAATGTACTGACTCAGTGGTGTAAATACTTATGTAAATTACATTTTTCTTCTCCATAAATTTCAAAAAACATGTTTTCACTTGTCATTATGTGATATTGTGTGTAGATGGGTGAGAAAAAAATGATTTAATACATTTAGAATTCATGCTGTAACACAACAAAATGTGGAATAAGTCAAGGGGTATGAATACTTTCTGAAGACCCTGTATATGGATAGTTGTAAATCATTTAGTAGGGCTGCATCAGAGGTCTCCGAGAAAGAATGTGCTGGGACTCAATATGAGGTGGTAACCATGGCAATAACCAGGAAGTGAGAGAGGGGCTTGCATGAGTCACTTGACACTAAAGGTCAACTAAAGGGGGAGAAATATTGAAGGATGATGTCTCAATAATAAACTCAGCAAAGAAAGAAACGTCCCTTTTTCAGGCCCCTGTCTTTCAAAGATAATTGATAAAAATCCAAATAACTTCACAGATCTTCATTGTAAAGGGTTTATACACTGTTTCCCATTCTTGTTCAATGAACCATAAACAATTAATGAACATGCACCTGTGGAACGGTCATTAAGACACTAACAGCTTACAGACTGTAGGCAATTAAGGTCACAGTCATGAAAACTTAGGACACTAAAGAGGCCTTTCTACTGACTTTGAAAAATACCAAAATAAAGATGCCCATGGTCCCTGCTTATCCTTGTGAACGTGCCTTAGGCATGCTGCAAGGAGGCATGAGGACTGCAGGTGTGGCCAGGGCAATACATTGCAATGTCTGTACTGTGAGACGCAGTGGCAGACCACGTGTAACAACACCTGCACAGGATCGGCACATCCGAACATTGTTGCCTATGGGCACAAACCCACCGTCGCTGGACCAGACTGGACTGGCAAAAAGTGCTCTTCACTGATGAGCTGTGGTTTTGTCTCACCAGGGGTGATGCTCGTTTTCGCGTTTATCGTCTTAGGAATGAGTGTTACACCGAGGCCTGTACTCTGGAGCGGGATCAATTTGGAGGTGGATGGTCCGTCATGGTCTGGGGTGGTGTGTCACAGCATCATCGGACTGAGCTTGTTGTCATTGCAGGCAATCTCAACACTGTGCGTTACAGGGGAGGTATCCTCCTCCCTCATGTGGTACCCTTCCTGCAGGCTCATCCTGACATGACCCTCCAGCATGATGCCACCAGAACATACTGCTCGTTCTGTGCATGATTTCCTGCAAGACAGTAATGTCAGTGTTCTGCCATGGCCAGTGCGAAGAGCCCGGATCTCAATCCCATTGAGCACGTCTGGTACCTGTTGAATTGGAGGGTGAGGGGTAGGGCTATTCCCCCCAGAAATGTCCGGGAACATGCAGGTGGCTTGGTGGAAGTGTGGGGTAACATCTCACAGCAAGAACTGGCAAATCTGGTGCAGTCCATAAGGAGGAGATGCACTGCAGGACTTAATGCAGCTGGTGGCCACACCAGATACTGACTGTTACTTTTAATTTTGACCCCCCCTTTGTTCAGGGGCACATTATTCCATTTCTGTTAGTCACATGGCTGTGGAACTTGTTCAGTTTATGTCTCAGTTGTTGAATCTTGTTATGTTCATACAAATATTTACATATGTTAAGTTTGCTGAAAATAAACACAGTTGACAGTGAGAGGACGTTTCTATTTTTGCTGAATTTGTGTTCTTTCTCTTTAAGTGTGCACTTGTTAACTAATTACCACACATCTAGAAGCATTGGATTGGTGGAGGAATGTGTTACGACTTCCGCCGAAATGGGCTCCTCTCCTTGTCCAGGCGGCGTTCGGCGATCTACGTCACCGGCTCTCTAGCCATCGCCACTCCATTTTTCAGATATCCATTTGTTTTGTCTTGTTTCCATACACACCTGCTTTTCATTTCCCCAATCAATCTACTTGTATTTAACCCTCTGGTTCCCATCATGTTTTGTGTGTAATTGTTTCATGTTATGTGGTGCTTTACTTTTATGTTTCGTTTTTTGAGCGAGTTGGATTTATGTAGTGCTCTCGTTTTTGGAACAATAATTAAAGTGCGCCTGTTCATTAGACTCTGCTCTCCTTCACCTGACTTCGCCTCCAATACACCATATATATTGACAGCATGGTCTCGTTTCCACCATATATCTTTTACTTGGCATCTCCTTTAAAATCAGTGAAGAGAAATGAACAAGTGCACACTTCCGGAGGCAGGATGGGTAATTGGGACATACCCCCAGACACTGACCTGAGCTCAATTACTAATTTTACCCACTAAAAAGTAACAAAGATTAGGATTTAGGAAGAATAATCTGATCATAGATCTGTGTTTAAAGAAATCTCCTACCTCCTGCAGAAAAATCCAACTGTATAATCTGATTTGATACAGTGTTATGGTAGCTCATCATTATGCAGAGGCACATAGACTTGGTTTTATGTTACAGAAATGTTCTTGGAGAACGATTTGCATGAAGATATCTCACTGTCAGTTACAAGCCGTCACAAAGTGCATCTCATCAAAGTTGCTTTGAGTAACCACCAGAGACAGCGACAATGACTGTCCCAGAAACACTTCTCCGAATGAGACGCCACAAATAGTTCAAGGGGAGCTGAAACAAGATATGTTGTATTGTATCTGACACAACATCACTCCACGCCAGACTGTCTTCACACTCCTGATCCCAGCCATGTGTCAAACTGAGGAAGTGGGAACCCTTGTTGTGTATCTGACACAACATCACTCAGCCAGACTGTCTTCAACCCTGATCCCAGCCATGTGTCAAACTGAGGAAGTCCCTTTTGTAATTATATCACTCCACGCCAGACTGTCTTCACACTCCTGATCCCAACCATGTGTCAAACTGAGGAAGTGGGAACCCTTGTTGTATTTATCTGAAAACATCACTTGTCTTCACAAAGCCATGTGTCAAACTGAGGAAGTGGGAACCCTTGTTGTGGAACTATCAGCTTCAACCCTTGTGTCTGTCTTTCTAATTATATCTGTGCGCAACATGTGCCTTTATTTACAAATCCCTTGACAAAACCAAACCGCTTGAATGAGATACTATTAGGATGCACCCATGTCTTTGCTCACTGGAAACTGACCTATGGGTGCTGCCCAAAGACGCTGAACTTGAGTCAGTTTATAATTTTCCGCAGTAATGGTTGAAGTTAGGATTGGAAAAGGGGAAGCTGATCCTAGATCTGTACCTCAGGGACACTTCACCCTGGTGCATGGTGTTGTCAGAATGACTAGTGGGAGGGCTTTAAGCTGCAGCAGCAGTAAACGTCTTTATGGTTCTGAAAGATCATGACCTTTTGGATTCATACCCATAATTCTGGACATATTGGAGAGAGAGAGAGAATAGGGTGGGGGTGTATGATATTGTGTGTGTGTGTGTGTGTGTGTGT
>NW_026277503.1:0-15000 GCF_023373465.1 Oncorhynchus keta | reverse complement strand
ACTGACATGGCCCGGTCTGATATGAGAAGAACAGAGAGGCAGGAGAAAGATGACTGGCATGGCCCGGTCTGATATGAGAAGAACAGAGAGGCAGGACAAAGATGACTGACATGGCCCAGTCTGATATGAGAAGAACAGAGAGGCAGGAGAAAGATGACTGGCATGGCCCAGTCTGATATGAGAAGAACAGAGAGGCAGGAGAAAGATGACTGGCATGGCCCGGTCTGATATGAGAAGAACAGAGAGGCAGGAGAAAGATGACTGACATAGCCCGGTCTGATGTGGGAAGAACAGAGAGGCAGGACAAAGATGACTGACATGGCCCAGTCTGATATGAGAAGAACAGAGAGGCAGGAGAAAGATGACTGACATGGCCCAGTCTGATATGAGAAGAACAGAGAGGCAGGAGAAAGATGACTGACATGGCCCAGTCTGATATGAGAAGAACAGAGAGGCAGGACAAAGGCAACAGAGCCACACAGGGTTCATGTGGAGAAGGCTTGTCTTTGTCTTTGTTGTTTGACCATCAAAGGGGGAAGAGTTGCCAGACACAACCCCAGGTCTCACGAGATGAAACACTGAATGTGTCCCAAATGGCACCCTATTCCCTACATAGTGCACTACATTTCTACCTAATTTGAATAGTGCACTACTTTTTTTTATAGCCCTGGTCAAGAACACTGCACTAAATAGGGAATAGGGTGCCATTTGGGATGCATCCTATGCTATTATTGCAAAGTATGTCCCTGACATTGCAGTTCATCGGCAACTGGATCTGTGTGTTGCCTTTTGTACTGAGGAGCTGAACTGTGATGAACAGCTGTGAGTCTGGTGCTAACATGAACAGAAGAGAGGGGATACACTGGGGGATGGAATCAATGAACAGAAGAGAGGGTACAGATGTAGGATCTTAATTTGAGCCAATTTGATACAGCAGAACAATTATCCTGCAGCAACAGGAAATTATGATGTGAATTATTATGTGGATGATAACGAATAGACATTTTTACATTTTTCGTAATGGTTAATCAAGTCGGAAATTTCTATGTGGAAATGACAAACTTCAGAAGACTTTGTAAACCTCAAATACACTACACATTTAAAATGTGCTGTATTTCAGGAAAGCTCCAACAACAGGTTGATCAAATTAAGATCCTACATCTGGGGGATGGAATCAATGAAGAGGAGAGAGGGGATACACTGGAGGATGGAATCAATGAAGAGGAGAGAGGCGATACACTGGAGGATGGAATCAATGAAGAGGAGAGAGGGGATACACTGGGGGATGGAATCAATGAAGAGGAGAGAGGGGATACACTGGGGGATGGAATCAATGAAAAGGAGAGAGGGGATACACTGGGGGATGGAATCAATGAAGACGAGAGAGGGCATACACTGGAGGAATGGAATCAATGAAGAAGATAGAGGGGATACACTGGAGGATGGAATCAATGAAGAGGAGAGAGGGGATACACTGGAGGATGGAATCAATGAAGAGGAGAGAGGGGATACACTGGGGATGGAATCAATGAAGAGGAGAGAGGGGATACACTGGAGGATGGAATCAATGAAGAGGAGAGAGGGGATACACTGGAGGATGGAATCAATGAAGAGGAGAGAGGGGATACACTGGAGGATGGAATCAATGAAGAGGAGAGAGGGGATACACTGGAGGATGGAATCAATGAAGAGGAGAGAGGGGATACACTGGAGGATGGAATCAATGAAGAGGAGAGAGGGGATACACTGGAGGATGGAATCAATGAAGAGGAGAGAGGGGATACACTGGGGGATGGAATCAATGAAGAGGAGAGAGGGGATACACTGGAGGATGGAATCAATGAAGAGGAGAGAGGGGATACACTGGAGGATGGAATCAATGAAGAGGAGAGAGGGGATACACTGGAGGATGGAATCAATGAAGAGGAGAGAGGGGATACACTGGGGATGGAATCAATGAAGAGGAGAGAGGGGATACACTGGGGGATGGAATCAATGAAGAGGAGAGAGGGGATACACTGGGGATGGAATCAATGAAGAGGAGAGAGGGGATACACTGGGGGATGGAATCAATGAAGAGGAGAGAGGGGATACACTGGGGATGGAATCAATGAAGAGGAGAGAGGGGATACACTGGGGGATGGAATCAATGAAGAGGAGAGAGGGGATACACTGGAGGATGGAATCAATGAAGAGGAGAGAGGGATACACTGGAGGATGGAATCAATGAAGAGGAGAGAGGGGATACACTGGGGGATGGAATCAATGAAGAGGAGAGAGGGGATACACTGGGGATGGAATCAATGAAGAGGATGGAATCAATGAAGAGGAGAGAGGGGATACACTGGGGGATGGAATCAATGAAGAGGAGAGAGGGGATACACTGGGGGATGGAATCAATGAAGAGGAGAGAGGGGATACACTGGGGGGATGGAATCAATGAAGAGGAGAGAGGGGATACACTGGGGGATGGAATCAATGAAGAGGAGAGAGGGGATACACTGGGGGATGGAATCAATGAAGAGGAGAGAGGGGATACACTGGGGGATGGAATCAATGAAGAGGAGAGAGGGGATACACTGGGGGATGGAATCAATGAAGAGGAGAGAGGGGATACACTGGGGGATGGAATCAATGAAGAGGAGAGGGGATACACTGGGGGATGGAATCAATGAAGATACACTGGAGGATGGAATCAATGAAGAGGAGAGAGGGGATACACTGGGGGATGGAATCAATGAAGAGGAGAGAGGGGATACACTGGGGATGGATGGAAGAAGAGGAGAGAGGGGATACACTGGAGGATGGAATCAATGAAGAGGAGAGAGGGGATACACTGGAGGATGGAATCAATGAAGAGGAGAGAGGGGATACACTGGGGGATGGAATCAATGAAGAGGAGAGAGGGGATACACTGGAGGATGGAATCAATGAAGAGGAGAGAGGGGATACACTGGAGGATGGAATCAATGAAGAGGAGAGAGGGGATACACTGGGGGATGGAATCAATGAAGAGGAGAGAGGGGATACACTGGAGGATGGAATCAATGAAGAGGAGAGAGGGGATACACTGGGGGATGGAATCAATGAAGAGGAGAGAGGGGATACACTGGGGGATGGAATCAATGAAGAGGAGAGAGGGGATACACTGGGGATGGAATCAATGAAGAGGAGAGAGGGGATACACTGGGGGATGGAATCAATGAAGAGGAGAGAGGGGGGATACACTGGAGGATGGAATCAATGAAGAGGAGAGAGGGGATACACTGGGGGATGGAATCAATGAAGAGGGAGAGAGGGGATACACTGGGGATGGAATAAATGAAGAGGAGAGAGGGGATACACTGGGGATGGAATCAATGAAGAGGAGAGAGGGGATACACTGGGGGATGGAATCAATGAAGAGGAGAGAGGGGATACACTGGGGGATGGAATCAATGAAGAGGAGAGGGGATACACTGGAGGATGGAATCAATGAAGAGGAGAGAGGGGATACACTGGGGGATGGAATCAATGAAGAGGAGAGAGGGGATACACTGGGGATGGAATCAATGAAGAGGAGAGAGGGATACACTGGGGGATGGAATCAATGAAGAGGAGAGAGGGGATACACTGGGGGATGGAATCAATGAAGAGGAGAGAGGGGATACACTGGAGGATGGAATCAATGAAGAGGAGAGAGGGGATACACTGGGGATGGAATCAATGAAGAAGGAGAGAGGGGATACACTGGGGGATGGAATCAATGAAGAGGAGAGAGGGGATACACTGGGGGATGGAATCAATGAAGAGGAGAGAGGGGATACACTGGGGGATGGAATCAATGAAGAGGAGAGAGGGGATACACTGGAGGATGGAATCAATGAAGAGGAGAGAGGGATACACTGGGGATACACTGGGGGATGAATCAATGAAGAGAGAGAGGGGATACACTGGGGGATGGAATCAATGAAGAGGAGAGAGGGGATACACTGGGGGATGGAATCAATGAAGAGGAGAGAGGGGATACACTGGGGATGGAATCAATGAAGAGGAGAGAGGGGATACACTGGGGGATGGAATCAATGGAATACACTGGGGGATGGAATCAATGAAGAGGAGAGAGGGGATACACTGGGGGATGGAATCAATGAAGAGGAGAGAGGGGATACACTGGAGGATGGAATCAATGAAGAGGAGAGAGGATATACACTGGGGGATGGAATCAATGAAGAGGAGAGAGGGGATACACTGGGGGATGGAATCAATGAAGAGGAGAGAGGGGATACACTGGGGGATGGAATCAATGAAGAGGAGAGAGGGGATACACTGGGGGATGGAATCAATGAAGAGGAGAGAGGGGATACACTGGGGATGGAATCAATGAAGAGGAGAGAGGGGATACACTGGGGGATGGAATCAATGAAGAGGAGAGAGGGGATACACTGGGGGATGGAATCAATGAAGAGGAGAGAGGGGATACACTGGGGGATGGAATCAATGAAGAGGAGAGAGGGGATACACTGGGGATGGAATCAATGAAGAGGAGAGAGGGGATACACTGGGGGATGGAATCAATGAAGAGGAGAGAGGGGATACACTGGAGGATGGAATCAATGAAGAGGAGAGAGGAGATACACTGGGGGATAGGAATAAATGAAGAGAGAGAGGGGATACACTGGGGATGGAATCAATGAAGAGGAGAGAGGGGATACACTGGGGATGGAATCAATGAAGAGGAGAGGGGATACACTGGGGATACAATGGGGGAGAGGGGATGGAATCAATGAAGAGGAGAGAGGGGATACACTGGAGGATGGAATCAATGAAGAGGAGAGAGGGGATACACTGGGGGATGGAATCAATGAAGAGGAGAGAGGGGATACACTGGGGGATGGAATCAATGAAGAGGAGAGAGGGGATACACTGGGGGATGGAATCAATGAAGAGGAGAGAGGGGATACACTGGGGGATGGAATCAATGAAGAGGAGAGAGGGGATACACTGGGGATGGAATCAATGAAGAGGAGAGAGGGGATACACTGGGGGATGGAATCAATGAAGAGGAGAGAGGGGATACACTGGGGGATGGAATCAATGAAGAGGAGGAGGGGATACACTGGGGGATGGAATCAATGAAGAGGAGAGAGGGGATACACTGGGGGATGGAATCAATGAAGAGGAGAGAGGGGATACACTGGGGATGGAATCAATGAAGAGGAGAGAGGGGATACACTGGGGGATGGAATCAATGAAGAGGAGAGAGGGATACACTGGGGATGGAATCAATGAAGAGGAGAGAGGGGATACACTGGGGGATGGAATCAATGGAATCAATGAATCAATGAAGAGGAGAGAGGGGATACACTGGGGGATGGAATCAATGAAGAGGAGAGAGGGGAGGGGATGGAATCAATGAAGATACACTGGGGGATGGAATCAATGAAGAGGAGAGAGGGGATACACTGGAGGATGGAATCAATGAAGAGGAGAGAGGGGATACACTGGAGGATGGAATCAATGAAGAGGAGAGAGGGGATACACTGGGGGATGGAATCAATGAAGAGGAGAGAGGGGATACACTGGGGGATGGAATCAATGAAGAGGAGAGAGGGGATACACTGGGGGATGGAATCAATGAAGAGGAGAGAGGGGATACACTGGGGGATGGAATCAATGAAGAGGAGAGAGGGGATACACTGGGGGATGGAATCAATGAAGAGGAGAGAGGGGATACACTGGAGGATGGAATCAATGAAGAGGAGAGAGGGGATACACTGGGGGATGGAATCAATGAAGAGGAGAGAGGGGATACACTGGGGGATGGAATCAATGAAGAGGAGAGAGGGGATACACTGGGGATGGAATCAATGAAGAGGAGAGAGGGGATACACTGGAGGATGGAATCAATGAAGAGGAGAGAGGGGATACACTGGAGGATGGAATCAATGAAGAGGAGAGAGGGGATACACTGGGGGATGGAATCAATGAAGAGGAGAGAGGGGATACACTGGAATCAATGAAGAGGAGAGAGGGGATACACTGGGGATGGAATCAATGAAGAGGAGAGAGGGGATAATCAATGAAGAGGACTGGGGGATGGAATCAATGAAGAGGAGAGAGGGGATACACTGGGGGATGGAATCAATGAAGAGGAGAGAGGGGATACACTGGGGGATGGAATCAATGAAGAGGAGAGAGGGGATACACTGGAATGGAATCAATGAAGAGGAGAGAGGGGATACACTGGGGGATGGAATCAATGAAGAGGAGAGAGGGGATACACTGGGGGAATGGAATCAATGAAGAGGAGAGGGGGAATGGAATCACTGGAGGATGGAATCAATGAAGAGGAGAGAGGGGATACACTGGGGGATGGAATCAATGAAGAGGAGAGAGGGGATACACTGGGGGATGGAATCAATGAAGAGAGAGAGGGGATAGGGGAATAATGAAGAGGACTGGGGATGGAATCAATGAAGAGGAGAGAGGGGATACACTGGGGATGGAATCAATGAAGAGGAGAGAGGGATACACTGGATGGAATCACTGGGGGGATGGAATCAATGAAGAGGAGAGAGGGGATACACTGGGGGATGGAATCAATGAAGAGGAGAGAGGGGATACACTGGGGGATGGAATCAATGAAGAGGAGAGAGGGGATACACTGGGGGATGGAATCAATGAAGAGGAGAGAGGGGATACACTGGGGGATGGAATCAATGAAGAGGAGAGAGGGGATACACTGGGGATGGAATCAATGAAGAGGAGAGAGGGGATAACTGGGGGGATGGAATCAATGAAGAGGAGAGAGGGGATACACTGGAGGATGGAATCAATGAAGAGGAGAGAGGGGATACACTGGGGGATGGAATCAATGAAGACGAGAGAGGGATACACTGGATGGAATCAATGAAGAGGAGAGAGGGGATACACTGGGGGATGGAATCAATGAAGAGGAGAGAGGGGATACACTGGAATCAATGAAGAGGAGAGAGGGGATACACTGGGGGATGGAATCAATGAAGAGGAGAGAGGGGATACACTGGGGGATGGAATCAATGAAGAGGAGAGAGGGGATACACTGGGGATGGAATCAATGAAGAGGAGAGAGGGGATACACTGGGGATGGAATCAATGAAGAGGAGAGGGGATACACTGGGGGATGGAATCAATGAAGAGGAGAGAGGGGATACACTGGGGGATGGAATCAATGAAGAGGAGAGAGGGGATACACTGGGGGATGGAATCAATGAAGAGGAGAGAGGGGATACACTGGAGGATGGAATCAATGAAGAGGAGAGAGGGGATACACTGGAGGATGGAATCAATGAAGAGGAGAGAGGGATACACTGGGGATGGAATCAATGAAGAGGAGAATCAATGAGGGGAGGGGATACACTGGGGATGGAATCAATGAAGAGGAGAGAGGGGATACACTGGGGGATGGAATCAATGAAGAGGAGAGAGGGGATACACTGGGGGATGGAATCAATGAAGAGGAGAGAGGGGATACACTGGGGGATGGAATCAATGAAGAGGAGAGAGGGGATACACTGGGGGATGGAATCAATGAAGAGGAGAGAGGGGATACAAGAGGAGAGAGGGGATGGGGGATGGAATCAATGAAGAGGAGAGAGGGGATACACTGGGGGATGGAATCAATGAAGAGGAGAGAGGGGATACACTGGGGGATGGAATCAATGAAGAGGAGAGAGGGGATACACTGGAGGATGGAATCAATGAAGAGGAGAGAGGGGATACACTGGGGGATGGAATCAATGAAGAGGAGAGAGGGGATACACTGGGGGATGGAATCAATGAAGAGGAGAGAGGGGATACACTGGAGGATGGAATCAATGAAGAGGAGAGAGGGGATACACTGGGGGATGGAATCAATGAAGAGGAGAGAGGGGATACACTGGAGGATGGAATCAATGAAGAGAGAGAGAGGGGATACACTGGGGGATGGAATCAATGAAGAGGAGAGAGGGGATACACTGGGGGATGGAATCAATGAAGAGGAGAGAGGGGATACACTGGGGATGGAATCAATGAAGAGGAGAGAGGGATACACTGGGGGATGGAATCAATGAAGAGGAGAGAGGGGATACACTGGGGGATGGAATCAATGAAGAGGAGAGAGGGGATACACTGGGGGATGGAATCAATGAAGAGGAGAGAGGGGATACACTGGGGATGGAATGGAATCAATGAAGAGGAGAGAGGGGATACACTGGGGGATGGAATCAATGAAGAGGAGAGAGGGGATACACTGGGGGATGGATGGAATCAATGAAGAGGAGAGAGGGGATACACTGGGGGATGGAATCAATGAAGAGGAGAGAGGGGATACACTGGAGGATGGAATCAATGAAGAGGAGAGAGGGGATACACTGGGGATGGAATCAATGAAGAGGAGAGAGGGGATACACTGGGGATGGAATCAATGAAGAGGAGAGAGGGGATACACTGGGGATGGAATCAATGAAGAGGAGAGGGGGGATACACTGGGGGATGGAATCAATGAAGAGGAGAGAGGGGATACACTGGGGATGGAATCAATGAAGAGGAGAGAGGGGATACACTGGGGGATGGAATCAATGAAGAGGAGAGAGGGGATACACTGGGGGATGGAATCAATGAAGAGGAGAGAGGGGATACACTGGGGATGGAATCAATGAAGAGGAGAGAGGGGATACACTGGGGGATGGAATCAATGAAGAGGAGAGAGGGGATACACTGGGGGATGGAATCAATGAAGAGGAGAGAGGGGATACACTGGAGGATGGAATCAATGAAGAGGAGAGAGGGGATACACTGGGGGATGGAATCAATGAAGAGGAGATACACTGGGGGATGGAATCAATGAAGAGGATACACTGGGGGATGGAATCAATGAAGAGGAGAGAGGGGATACACTGGGGATGGAATCAATGAAGAGGAGAGAGGGGATACACTGGGGATGGAATCAATGAAGAGGAGAGAGGGGATACACTGGGGGATGGAATCAATGAAGAGGAGAGAGGGGATACACTGGGGGATGGAATCAATGAAGAGGAGAGAGGGATACACTGGGGGATGGAATCAATGAAGAGGAGAGAGGGGATACACTGGGGGATGGAATCAATGAAGAGGAGAGAGGGGATACACTGGGGGATGGAATCAATGAAGAGGAGAGAGGGGATACACTGGGGGATGGAATCAATGAAGAGGAGAGAGGGGATAACTGGGGGATGGAATCAATGAAGAGGAGAGGGGGATACACTGGGGGATGGAATCAATGAAGAGGAGAGAGGGGATACACTGGGGATGGAATCAATGAAGAGGAGAGAGGGGATACACTGGGGATGGAATCAATGAAGAGGAGAGAGGGGATACACTGGGGGATGGAATCAATGAAGAGGAGAGAGGGGATACACTGGGGATGGAATCAATGAAGAGGAGAGAGGGGGATGGATACACTGGGGATGGAATCAATGAAGAGGAGAGAGGGGATACACTGGGGATGGAATCAATGAAGAGGAGAGAGGGGATACACTGGAGGATGGAATCAATGAAGAGGAATCAATGAGAGGGGGGGGATACACTGGGGATGGAATCAATGAAGAGGAGAGAGGGGATACACTGGGGGATGGAATCAATGAAGAGGGAATCAATGAGGGGGATACACTGGGGGATGGAATCAATGAAGAGGAGAGAGGGGATACACTGGGGGATGGAATCAATGAAGAGGAGAGAGGGGATACACTGGGGGATGGAATCAATGAAGAGGAGAGAGGGGATACACTGGGGGATGGAATCAATGAAGAGGAGAGAGGGGATACACTGGGGATGGAATCAATGAAGAGGAGAGAGGGGATACACTGGGGATGGAATCAATGAAGAGGAGGGGATACAGGGGGATGGAATCACTGGAGAGAGGATGGAATCAATGAAGAGGAGAGAGGGGATACACTGGGGATGGAATCAATGAAGAGGAGAGAGGGGATACACTGGGGGATGGAATCAATGAAGAGGAGAGAGGGGATACACTGGGGATGGAATCAATGAAGAGGAGAGAGGGGATACACTGGGGATGGAATCAATGAAGAGGAGAGAGGGGATACACTGGGGATGGAATCAATGAAGAGGAGAGAGGGGATACACTGGGGGATGGAATCAATGAAGAGGAGAGGGGATACACTGGGGATGGAATCAATGAAGAGGAGAGAGGGGATACACTGGGGGATGGAATCAATGAAGAGGAGAGAGGGGATGGGGGATGGAATGAAGGGGATGGAATCAATGAAGAGGAGAGAGGGGATACACTGGGGGATGGAATCAATGAAGAGGAGAGAGGGGATACACTGGAGGATGGAATCAATGAAGAGGAGAGAGGGGATACACTGGGGGATGGAATCAATGAAGAGGAGAGAGGGGATACACTGGGGATGGAATCAATGAAGAGGAGGATGGAATCAATGAAGAGGAGAGAGGGGATACACTGGGGATGGAATCAATGAAGAGGAGAGAGGGGATACACTGGGGGATGGAATCAATGAAGAGGAGAGAGGGGATACACTGGGGATGGAATCAATGAAGAGGAGAGAGGGGATACACTGGGGGATGGAATCAATGAAGAGGAGAGATACACTGGGGATGGAATCAATGAAGAGGAGAGGGGGATACACTGGAATGGAATCAATGAAGAGGAGAGAGGGGATACACTGGGGATGGAATCAATGAAGAGGAGAGAGGGGATACACTGGGGATGGAATCAATGAAGAGGAGAGAGGGGATACACTGGGGGATGGAATCAATGAAGAGGAGAGAGGGGATACACTGGGGGATGGAATCAATGAAGAGGAGAGAGGGGATACACTGGGGATGGAATCAATGAAGAGGAGAGAGGGATACACTGGGGGATGGAATCAATGAAGAGGAGAGAGGGGGATGGAATCAATGAAGGGATACACTGGGGGATGGAATCAATGAAGAGGAGAGAGGGGATACACTGGGGGATGGAATCAATGAAGAGGAGAGAGGGGATACACTGGGGATGGAATCAATGAAGAGGAGAGAGGGGATACACTGGGGGATGGAATCAATGAAGAGGAGAGAGGGGATACACTGGGGGATGGAATCAATGAAGAGGAGAGAGGGGATACACTGGGGGGAATCAATGAAGAGGAGAGAGGGGATACACTGGGGATGGAATCAATGAAGAGGAGAGAGGGGATACACTGGGGGATGGAATCAATGAAGAGGATGGAATCAATGAAGAGAGAGAGGGGATACACTGGGGATGGAATCAATGAAGAGGAGAGAGGGGATACACTGGAGGATGGAATCAATGAAGAGGAGAGGGGGATACACTGGGGATGGAATCAATGAAGAGGAGAGAGGGGATACACTGGGGGATGAAGAATCAAATGAAGAGGAGAGAGGGGATACACTGGGGGATGGAATCAATGAAGAGGAGAGAGGGGATGGACTGGAGGATGGAATCAATGAAGAGGAGAGAGGGGATACACTGGGGGATGGAATCAATGAAGAGGAGAGAGGGGATAGGGGATGGAATCAATGAAGAGGAGAGAGGGGATACACTGGGGGATGGAATCAATGAAGAGGAGAGAGGGGATACACTGGGGGATGGAATCAATGAAGAGGAGAGAGGGGATACACTGGGGGATGGAATCAATGAAGAGGAGAGAGGGGATACACTGGGGATGGAATCAATGAAGAGGAGAGAGGGGGATACACTGGGGATGGAATCAATGAAGAGGAGAGAGGGGATACACTGGGGGATGGAATCAATGAAGAGGAGAGAGGGGATACACTGGAGGATGGAATCAATGAAGAGGAGAGAGGGGATACACTGGGATACACTGGGGGATGGAATCACTGGGGATGGAATCAATGAAGAGGAGAGAGGGGATACACTGGGGGATGGAATCAATGAAGAGGAGAGAGGGGATACACTGGGGGATGGAATCAATGAAGAGGAGAGAGGGGATACACTGGGGGATGGAATCAATGAAGAGGAGAGAGGGATACACTGGGGGATGGAATCAATGAAGAGGAGAGAGGGGATACACTGGGGGATGGAATCAATGAAGAGGAGAGAGGGGATACACTGGGGGATGGAATCAATGAAGAGGAGAGAGGGGATACACTGGGGATGGAATCAATGAAGAGGAGAGAGGGGATACACTGGGGATGGAATCAATGAAGAGGAGAGAGGGATACACTGGGGATGGAATCACTGGAGGATGGAATCAATGAGGAGAGAGGGGATACACTGGGGGATGGAATCAATGAAGAGGAGAGAGGGGATACACTGGGGATGGAATCAATGAAGAGGAGAGAGGGGATACACTGGGGGATGGAATCAATGAAGAGGAGAGAGGGGATACACTGGGGGGAATGGAATCAATGAAGAGGAGAGAGGGGATACACTGGAGGATGGAATCAATGAAGAGGAGAGAGGGGATACACTGGGGGATGGAATCAATGAAGAGGAGAGAGGGGATACACTGGGGGATGGAATCAATGAAGAGGAGAGAGGGGATACACTGGGGATGGAATCAATGAAGAGGAGAGAGGGGATACACTGGGGGATGGAATCAATGAAGAGGAGAGAGGGGATACACTGGGGATGGAATCAATGAAGAGGAGAGAGGGGATACACTGGGGGATGGAATCAATGAAGAGGAGAGAGGGGGTACACTGGAGGATGGAATCAATGAAGAGGAGAGAGGGGATACACTGGGGGATGGAATCAATGAAGAGGAGAGAGGGGATACACTGGAGGATGGAATCAATGAAGAGGAGAGAGGGGATACACTGGGGGATGGAATCAATGAAGAGGAGAGAGGGGATACACTGGAGGATGGAATCAATGAAGAGGAGAGAGGGGATACACTGGGGGATGGAATCAATGAAGAGGAGAGAGGGGATACACTGGGGATGGAATCAATGAAGAGGAGAGAGGGGATACACTGGGGGATGGAATCAATGAAGAGGGAGATACACTGGGGGATGGAATCAATGAAGAGGAGAGAGGGGATACACTGGGGGATGGAATCAATGAAGAGGAGAGAGGGGATACACTGGGGGATGGAATCAATGAAGAGGAGAGAGGGGATACACTGGGGGATGGAATCAATGAAGAGGAGAGAGGGGATACACTGGGGGATGGAATCAATGAAGAGGAGAGAGGGGATACACTGGGGATGGAATCAATGAAGAGGAGAGAGGGGATACACTGGGGGATGGAATCAATGAAGAGGAGAGAGGGGATACACTGGGGGATGGAATCAATGAAGAGGAGAGAGGGGGGATACACTGGGGATGGAATCAATGAAGAGGAGAGAGGGGATAGGGGATGGAATCAATGAAGAGGAGAGAGGGATACACTGGGGGATGGAATCAATGAAGAGGAGGAGGGGATACACTGGGGATGGATGGGTAATGAAGAGGAGAGAGGGGATACAATGAAGAGGAGAGAGGGGATACACTGGGGGATGGAATCAATGAAGAGGAGAGAGGGGATACACTGGGGGATGGAATCAATGAAGAGGAGAGAGGGGATACACTGGGGGATGGAATCAATGAAGAGGAGAGAGGGGATACACTGGGGGATGGAATCAATGAAGAGGAGAGAGGGGATACACTGGGGGATGGAATCAATGAAGAGGAGAGAGGGGATACACTGGGGGATGGAATCAATGAAGAGGAGAGAGGGGATACACTGGAGGATGGAATCAATGAAGAGGAGAGAGGGGATACACTGGGGGATGGAATCAATGAAGAGGAGAGAGGGGATACACTGGGGATGGAATCAATGAAGAGGAGAGAGGGGATACACTGGGGGATACACTGAATCAATGAAGAGGAGAGAGGGGATACACTGGGGATGGAATCAATGAAGAGGAGAGAGGGGATACACTGGGGGATGGAATCAATGAGAGAGGATACACTGGGGATGGAATCAATGAAGAGAGGGATACACTGGGGGATGGAATCAATGAAGAGGAGAGAGGGGATACACTGGGGATGGAATCAATGAAGAGGAGAGAGGGGATACACTGGGGGATGGAATCAATGAAGAGGAGAGAGGGGATACACTGGGGGATGGAATCAATGAAGAGGAGAGAGGGGATACACTGGGGGATGGAATCAATGAAGAGGAGAGAGGGGATACACTGGGGGATGGAATCAATGAAGAGGAGAGAGGGGATACACTGGGGGATGGAATCAATGAAGAGGAGAGAGGGGATACACTGGGGATGGAATCAATGAAGAGGAGAGAGGGGATACACTGGGGGATGGAATCAATGAAGAGGAGAGAGGGGATACACTGGAGGATGGGGGAATCAATGAAGAGGAGAGAGGGGATACACTGGGGGATGGAATCAATGAAGAGGAGAGAGGGGATACACTGGGGATGGAATCAATGAAGAGGAGAGAGGGGATACACTGGGGATGGAATCAATGAAGAGGAGATACACTGGGGATGGAATCAATGAAGAAGAGAAGAGGAGAGAGGGGATACACTGGAGGACACTGAAGAGGATGGAATCAATGAAGAGGAGAGAGGGGATACACTGGGGGATGGAATCAATGAAGAGGAGAGAGGGGATACACTGGGGATGGAATCAATGAAGAGGAGAGAGGGGATACACTGGGGGATGGAATCAATGAAGAGGAGAGAGGGGATACACTGGAGGATGGAATCAAATCAATGAAGAGGAGAGAGGGGATACACTGGGGGATGGAATCAATGAAGAGGAGAGAGGGGATACACTGGGGATGGAATCAATGAAGAGGAGAGAGGGGGATACACTGGGGGATGGAATCAATGAAGAGGAGAGAGGGATACACTGGGGGATGGAATCAATGAAGAGGAGAGTGGGGATACACTGGGGGATGGAATCAATGAAGAGGAGAGAGGGGATACACTGGGGGATGGAATCAATGAAGAGGAGAGGGGGATACACTGGGGGATGGAATCAATGAAGAGGAGAGAGGGGATAC
>NW_026277502.1:0-5756 GCF_023373465.1 Oncorhynchus keta | reverse complement strand
CATTTACATTTACATTTAAGTCATTTAGCAGACGCTCTTATCCAGAGCGACTTACAAATTGGTGCATTCACCTTATGACATCCAGTGGAACAGCCACTTTACAATAGTGCATCTAAATCTTTTAAGGGGGGAGAAGGATTACTTTATCCTATCCTAGGTATTCCTTAAAGAGGTGGGGTTTCAGGTGTCTCCGGAAGGTGGTGATTGACTCCGCTGTCCTGGCGTCGTGAGGGAGTGTGTTCCACCATTGGGGAGCCAGAGCAGCGAACAGTTTTGACTGAGCTGAGCGGGAACTGTACTTCCTCAGTGGTAGGGAGGCGAGCAGGCCAGAGGTGGAGGAACGCAGTGCCCTTGTTTGGGTGTAGGGCCTGATCAGAGCCTGGAGGTACTGAGGTGCCGTTCCCCTCACAGCTCCGTAGGCAAGCACCATGGTCTTGTAGCGGATGCGAGCTTCAACTGGAAGCCAGTGGAGAGAGTGGAGGAGCGGGGTGACGTGAGAGAACTTGGGAAGGTTGAACACCAGACGGGCTGCGGCGTTCTGGATGAGTTGTAGGAGTTTAATGGCACAGGCAGGGAGCCCAGCCAACAGCGAGTTGCAGTAATCCAGACGGGAGATGACAAGTGCCTGGATTAGGACCTGCGCCGCTTCCTGTGTGAGGCAGGGTTGTACTCTGCGGATGTTGTAGAGCATGAACCTACAGGAACGGGCCACCGCCTTGATGTTAGTTGAGAACGACAGGGTGTTGTCCAGGATCACGCCAAGGTTCTTAGCGCTCTGGGAGGAGGACACAATGGAGTTGTCAACCGTGATGGCGAGATCATGGAACGGGCAGTCCTTCCCCGGGAGGAAGAGCAGCTCCGTCTTGCCGAGGTTCAGCTTGAGGTGGTGATCCGTCATCCACACTGATATGTCTGCCAGACATGCAGAGATGCGATTCGCCACCTGGTCATCAGAAGGGGGAAAGGAGAAGATTAATTGTGTGTCGTCTGCATAGCAATGATAGGAGAGACCATGTGAGGTTATGACAGAGCCAAGTGACTTGGTGTATAGCGAGAATAGGAGAGGGCCTAGAACAGAGCCCTGGGGGACACCAGTGGTGAGAGCGCGTGGTGAGGAGACAGATTCTCGCCACTCCACCTGGTAGGAGCGACCTGTCAGGTAGGACGCAATCCAAGCGTGGGCCGCGCCGGAGATGCCCAACTCGGAGAGGGTGGAGAGGAGGATCTGATGGTTCACAGTATCGAAGGCAGCCGATAGGTCTAGAAGGATGAGAGCAGAGGAGAGAGAGTGAGGTTTAGCAGTGCGGAGCGCCTCCGTGATACAGAGAAGAGCAGTCTCAGTTGAATGACTAGTCTTGAAACCTGACTGATTTGGATCAAGAAGGTCATTCTGAGAGAGATAGCGGGAGAGCTGGCCAAGGACGGCACGTTCAAGAGTTTTGGAGAGAAAAGAAAGAAGGGATACTGGTCTGTAGTTGTTGACATCGGAGGGATCGAGTGTAGGTTTTTTCAGAAGGGGTGCAACTCTCGCTCTCTTGAAGACGGAAGGGACGTAGCCAGCGGTCAGGGATGAGTTGATGAGCGAGGTGAGGTAAGGGAGAAGGTCTCCGGAAATGGTGTGGAGAAGAGAGGAGGGGATAGGGTCGAGCGGGCAGGTTGTTGGGCGGCCGGCCGTCACAAGACGCGAGATTTCATCTGGAGAGAGAGGGGAGAAAGAGGTCAGAGCACAGGGTAGGGCAGTGTGAGCAGAACCAGCGGTGTCGTTTGACTTAGCAAACGAGGATCGGATGTCGTCGACCTTCTTTTCAAAATGGTTGACGAAGTCATCTGCAGAGAGGGAGGGGGGAGGGGGAGGAGGATTCAGGAGGGAGGACAAGGTGGCAAAGAGCTTCCTAGGGTTAGAGGCAGATGCTTGGAATTTAGAGTGGTAGAAAGTGGCTTTAGCAGCAGAGACAGAGGAGGAAAATGTAGAGAGGAGGGAGTGAAAGGATGCCAGGTCCGCAGGGAGGCGAGTTTTCCTCCATTTCCGCTCGGCTGCCCGGAGCCCTGTTCTGTGAGCTCGCAATGAGTCGTCGAGCCACGGAGCGGGAGGGGAGGACCGAGCCGGCCTGGAAGATAGGGGACATAGAGAGTCAAAGGATGCAGAAAGGGAGGAGAGGAGGGTTGAGGAGGCAGAATCAGGAGATAGGTTGGAGAAGGTTTGAGCAGAGGGAAGAGATGATAGGATGGAAGAGGAGAGAGTAGCGGGGGAGAGAGAGCGAAGGTTGGGACTGACGCGATACCATCCAGTAGGGGCAGTGTGGGGAAGTGTTGGATGAGAGCGAGAGGGAAAAGGATACAAGGGTAGTGGTCGGAGACTTGGAGGGGAGTTGCAATGAGGTTAGTGGAAGAACAGCATCTAGTAAAGATGAGGTCGAGCGTATTGCCTGCCTTGTGAGTAGGGGGAAGGGTGAGAGGGTGAGGTCAAAGAGGAGAGGAGTGGAAAGAAGGAGGCAGAGAGGAGTGAGTCAAGGTAGGCGTGGGGAGGGTTCGTCACCCAGAACTGTGAGAGGTGAGCCGTCCTCAGGAAAGGAGCTTATCAGACATCAAGCTCATTGATGAACTCTCCGAGGGACCTGGAGGGCGATAAATGATAAGGATGTTAAGCTTGAAAGGGCTGTGGCATGACAGCATGAAATTCAAAGGAGGCGATAGACAGATGGGTAAGGGGAGAAAGAGAATGACCACTTGGGAGAGATAGGGATCGGTGCCACCACCCCGCTGACCAGAAGCTCTCGGGGTGTGCGAGAACACATGGACGGACGAAGAGAGAGCAGTAGGGTAGCAGTGTTATCTGTGGTGATCCATGTTTCCGTCAGTGCTAAGTCGAGGGACTGGAGGGGAGGCATAGGCTGAGGATGAACTCTGCCTTGTTGGCCATGAATCAGTTCAGAGGCTACCGGAGACCTGGAACTCCACATGGAGTCGTGCGCGCTGGGACCACCAGATTAGGGCTGGCCGCGGCCCACTTGGCGATTGTGTAGCGTTTGTATGGTCTGTGCAGAGAGGAGAACAGGGATAGACAGACACATAGTTGACAGGCTACAGAAGAGGCTACGCTAATGCAAGGAGATTGGAATGACAAGTGGACTACACGTCTCGAATGTTCAGAAAGTTAAGCTTACGTAGCAAGAATCTTATTGACTAAAAATGATTAAAATGATACAGTACTGCTGAAGTAGGCTAGCTGGCAGTGGCTGCGTTGTTGACTTTGTAGGCTAGCTGGCAGTGGCTGCGTTGTTGACACTACACTAATCAAGTCGTTCCGCTGAGTGTAATAGTTTCTACAGTGCTGCTATTCGGGGGCTAGCTGGCTAGCTAGCAGTGTTGATTACGTTACGTTGCCTTAAAAGAACGACAATAGCTGGCTAGCTAACCTAGAAAATCGCTCTAGACTACACAATTATCTTTGATACACAGACGGCTATGTAGCTAGCTATGTCTATATCTTGGATACGAAGACAGCAAAGACAACTATGTAGCTAGCTAACACTACACTAATCAAGTCGTTCAGTTGAGTGTAATAGGTTCTACAGTGCTGCTATTCGGTAGACGGTGGACGTTTGCTAGCTGGCAAGCTGCTGGGCAGATAGCAGTGTAGACTACGTTAGGACGACGAAATACGAAGTTGCAATAGAAGTGCTGACTGTTTCACTTTGTTGTCCTCTTTCTTTTCCTTTTTCTTCTGTCCTTCTTTTGTCCTTATTTTGTCTTCCTTTCTTCTGTTAACTAGATCTTTTTTGTTGTTATTCTTTGTAAGCTAATGCTTCTTCCAGGAGAGTCTAGCAACTGTAGCAGCAAGTAAACAATTCTGCTAGCAATTCAGCTAGCTAAGATAACTGTACAATTTTATGAAAAATAGTTAATTTTTCAAAAGCCTGTCTCTTTTGGTTTGTTCCTTGTTTTGTCTTCTATTGAGTCTTGCAGTTTTCTCTTGATTTTTCGATGTACTTCACTCTAAAAAACCATTTAAATCTCAATATATACAGGAGCTCATTTTTCAGCAGCTGCTCTACTGATACACTTAACATACCACCTAGCCCTCCACTCTCCACTGACACACACATCACACCACCTAGCCCTCCACTCTCTACTGATACACTTAACACACCACCTAGCCCTCCACTCTCTACTGACACACACATCACACCACCTAGCCCTCCACTCTCTACTGACACACACATCACACCACCTAGCCCTCCACTCTCTACTGATACACTTAACATACCACCTAGCCCTCCACTCTCCACTGACACACACATCACACCACCTAGCCCTCCACTCTCTACTGATACACTTAACATACCACCTAGCCCTCCAGAGAGGAGACACACAACACAAAGGGAACAAAAGGAGACAGGATGCATGTGCGTAAAATGTTGACAGTCTTAATAGTGTGTTCAGGAAGAGAGGGTTGACAGTGCTAAAATTGTGTGTGTGCGTGTTCCCACGTATGCATGTGTGTATGTGTGTGTGTCTGTGTGTGTGTGAGATGACTAAAGATGTGGCAGTGTTAAGGTTATGTGTTCAGGTTATGTGTTAAGGCTATGTGTTCAGGTTATGTGTTAAGGCTATGTGTTCAGCTTATGTGTTCAGGTTATGTGTTCAGGTTATGTGTTAAGGCTATGTGTTCAGGTTATGTGTTAAGGCTATGTGTTCAGGTTATGTGTTAAGGCTATGTGTTCAGGTTATGTGTTAAGGCTATGTGTTCAGGTTATGTGTTAAGGCTATGTGTTCAGGTTATGTGTTCAGGTTATGTGTTAAGGCTATGTGTTCAGGTTATGTGTTCAGGTTATGTGTTAAGGCTATGTGTTCAGGTTATGTGTTCAGGTTATGTGTTCAGGTTATGTGTTAAGGTTATGTGTTAAGGCTATGTGTTCAGGTTATGTGTTAAGGCTATGTGTTCAGGTTATGTGTTCAGGTTATGTGTTAAGGCTATGTGTTCAGGTTATGTGTTCAGGTTATGTGTTCAGGATATGTGTTAAGGTTATGTGTTAAGGCTATGTGTTCAGGTTATGTGTTCAGGTTATGTGTTAAGGCTATGTGTTCAGGTTATGTGTTAAGGCTATGTGTTCAGGTTATGTGTTAAGGCTATGTGTTCAGGTTATGTGTTAAGGCTATGTGTTCAGATTATGTGTTCAGGTTATGTGTTCAGGTTATGTGTTAAGGTTATGTGTTAAGGCTATGTGTTCAGGTTATGTGTTCAGGTTATGTGTTAAGGCTATGTGTTCAGGTTATGTGTTCAGGTTATGTGTTCAGGTTATGTGTTCAGGTTATGTGTTAAGGCTATGTGTTCAGGTTATGTGTTAAGGCTATGTGTTCAGGTTATGTGTTAAGGCTATGTGTTCAGGTTATGTGTTCAGGTTATGTGTTCAGGTTATGTGTTAAGGCTATGTGTTCAGGTTATGTGTTCAGGTTATGTGTTCAGGCTATGTGTTCAGGTTATGTGTTCAGGTTATGTGTTCAGGTTATGTGTTAAGGCTATGTGTTCAGGTTATGTGTTAAGGCTATGTGTTCAGGCTATGTGTTCAGGTTATGTGTTAAGGTTATGTGTTCAGGTTATGTGTTCAGGTTATGTGTTAAGGCTATGTGTTCAGGTTATGTGTTAAGGCTATGTGTTCAGGTTATGTGTTCAGGTTATGTGTTAAGGCTATGTGTTCAGGCTATGTGTTCAGGTTATGTGTTAAGACTATGTGTTCAGGCTATGTGTTAAGGCT
>NW_026277501.1:0-1897 GCF_023373465.1 Oncorhynchus keta | reverse complement strand
CTCCCCTCCTCTGCAGATGAGCAACCGTCAACCATTTTGAAAAGAAGGTCGACGACATCCGATCCTCGCTTGTTAAGTCAAACGGCACCGCTGGTTCTGCTCACACTGCCCTACCCCTGTGCTCTGACCTCTTTCTCCCCTCTCTCTCCAGATGAAATCTCGCGTCTTGTGACGGGCCGGCCGCCCAACAATCCTGCCTGCTTGACCCTATCCCCTCCTCTCCTCCCAGACCATTTCCGGAGACCTCCTCCCTTACCTCACCTCGCTCATCAACTCATCCCTGACCGCTGGCTACGTCCCTTCCGTCCTCAAGAGAGCGAGAGTTGCACCCCTTCTGAAAAAACCTACACTCAATCCCTCCGATGTCAACAACTACAGACCAGTATCCCTTCTTTTCTTTTCTCTCCAAAACTCTTGAACGTGCCGTCCTTGGCCAGCTCTCCCGCTATCTCTCTCTGAATGACCTTCTTGATCCAAATCAGTCAGGTTTCAAGACTAGTCATTCAACTGAGACTGCTCTTCTCTGTATCACGGAGGCGCTCCGCACCGCTAAAGCTAACTCTCTCTCCTCTGCTCTCATCCTTCTAGACCTATCGGCTGCCTTCGATACTGTGAACCATCAGATCCTCCCTCCACCCTCTCCGAGTTGGGCATCTCCGGCGCGGCCCACGCTTGGATTGCGTCCTACCTGACAGGTCGCTCCTACCAGGTGGCGTGGCGAGAATCTGTCTCCTCACCACACGCTCTCACCACTGGTGTCCCCCAGGGCTCTGTTCTAGGCCCTCTCCTATTCTCGCTATACACCAAGTCACTTGGCTCTGTCATAACCTCACATGGTCTCTCCTATCATTGCTATGCAGACGACACACAATTAATCTTCTCCTTTCCCCTTCTGATGACCAGGTGGCGAATCGCATCTCTGCATGTCTGGCAGACATATCAGTGTGGATGACGGATCACCACCTCAAGCTGAACTCTCGGCAAGACGGAGCTGCTCTTCCTCCCGGGAAGGACTGCCCGTTCCATGATCTCGCCATCACGGTTGACAACTCCATTGTGTCCTCCTCCCAGAGCGCTAAGAACCTTGGCGTGATCCTGGACAACACCCTGTCGTTCTCAACTAACATCAAGGCGGTGGCCCGTTCCTGTAGGTTCATGCTCTACAACATCCGCAGAGTACGACCCTGCCTCACACAGGAAGCGGGCGCAGGTCCTAATCCAGGCACTTGTCATCTCCCGTCTGGATTACTGCAACTCGCTGTTGGCTGGGCTCCCTGCCTGTGCCATTAAACCCCTACAACTCATCCAGAACGCCGCAGCCCGTCTGGTGTTCAACCTTCCCAAGTTCTCTCACGTCACCCCGCTCCTCCGCTCTCTCCACTGGCTTCCAGTTGAAGCTCGCATCCACTACAAGACCATGGTGCTTGCCTACGGAGCTGTGAGGGGAACGGCACCTCAGTACCTCCAGGCTCTGATCAGGCCCTACACCCAAACAAGGGCACTGCGTTCATCCACCTCTGGCCTGCTCGCCTCCGAACCACTGAGGAAGTACAGTTCCCGCTCAGCCCAGTCAAAACTGTTCGCTGCTCTGGCCCCCCAATGGTGGAACAAACTCCCTCACGACGCCAGGACAGCGGAGTCAATCACCACCTTCCGGAGACACCTGAAACCCCACCTCTTTAAGAAATACCTAGGATAGGATAAGTAATCCTTCTCACCCCCTTTAAGATTTAGATGCACTATTTTAAAGTGACTATTCTACTGGATGTCATAAGGTGAATGCACCAATTTGTAAGTCGCTCTGGATAAGAGCGTCTGCTAAATGACTTAAATGTAATGTAATGTAAATGTAGTCAAGACACAGATTTCAGGTGAGATCTCATGATACACTCAACAA
>NW_026277500.1:0-2949 GCF_023373465.1 Oncorhynchus keta | reverse complement strand
TTTTTCTGTATAATTGGACATCCGGAGTGCATCAAACATGATTTAGAGCTTGTTTATGGAAAAAAACTTTTTCTGTATTTCAATGTTGCAACTTGCGGAAAACTGTCCACAATGTTCATTTAATCTTAAATAGACAGCACAGCAAAAATTGGACATCCAGTGCATCAAACATGATTTAGAGCTTGTTTATGGAAAAAAACTTTTTCTGTATTTCAATGTTGCAACTTGCTGAAAACTGTCCACAATGTTCATTTCAACTTAAATAGACAGCACAGCAAAAATTGGACATCCGGAGTGCATCAAACTGCATCAAACATGATTTTAGAGCTTGTTTATTGGAAAAAAACTTTTTCTGTATTTCAATGTTGCAACTTGCTGAAAACTGTCCACAATGTTCATTTCATCTTAAATAGACAGCACAGCAAAATTGGACATCCGGAGTGCATCAAACATGATTTTAGAGCTTGTTTATGGAAAAAAACTTTTTCTGTATTTCAATGTTGCAACTTGCAAAACTGTCCACAATGTTCATTTCATCCTAAATAGACAGCACAGCAAAAATTGGACATCCGGAGTGCATCAAACATGATTTAGAGCTTGTTTAAAAAAACTTTTTCTGTATTTCAATGTTGCAACTTGCGGAAAACTGTCCACAATGTTCATTTCATCTTAAATAGACAGCACAGCAAAAATTGGACATCCGGAGTGCATCAAACATGATTTAGAGCTTGTTTATGGAAAAAAAAACTTTTTTGTGTATTTCAATGTTGCAACTTGCTGAAAACTGTCCACAATGTTCATTTCATCTTAAATAGACAGCACAGCAAAAATTGGACATCCGGAGTGCATCAAACATGATTTTAGAGCTTGTTTATGGAAAAAAACTTTTTCTGTATTTCAATGTTGCAACTTGCAAAACTGTCCACAATGTTCATTTCATCTTAAATAGACAGCACAGCAAAAATTGGACATCCGGAGTGCATCAAACATGATTTAGAGCTTGTTTATGGAAAAAAACTTTTTTCTGTATTTCAATGTTGCAACTTGCGGAAAACTGTCCACAATGTTCATTTCATCTTAAATAGACAGCACAGCAAAATTGGACATCCGGAGTGCATCAAACATGATTTAGAGCTTGTTTATGGAAAAAAACTTTTTTCTGTATTTCAATGTGGCAACTTGCGGAAAACTGTCCACAATGTTCATTTAATCTTAAATAGACAGCACAGCAAAAATTGGACATCCGGAGTGCATCAAACATGATTTTAGAGCTTGTTTATTGGAAAAAAACTTTTTTCTGTATTTCAATGTTGCAACTTGCTGAAAACTGTCCACAATGTTCATTTCATCTTAAATAGACAGCACAGCAAAAATTGGACATCCGGAGTGCATCAAACATGATTTTAGAGCTTGTTTATGGAAAAAAACTTTTTTCTGTATTTCAATGTTGCAACTTGCTGAAAACTGTCCACAATGTTCATTTCATCCTAAATAGACAGCACAGCAAAAATTGGACATCCAGAGTGCATCAAACATGATTTAGAGCTTGTTTATGGAAAAAAACATTTCAATGTTCATTTGTCCACAATGTTCATTTCATCTTAAATAGACAGCACAGCAAAAATTGGACATCCGGAGTGCATCAAACATGATTTAGAGCTTGTTTATGGAAAAAAACTTTTTTTGTGTATTTCAATGTTGCAACTTGCTGAAAACTGTCCACAATGTTCATTTCATCTTAAATAGACAGCACAGCAAAAATTGGACATCCGGAGTGCATCAAACATGATTTTAGAGCTTGTTTATGGAAAAAAACTTTTTTGTGTATTTCAATGTTGCAACTTGCGGAAAACTGTCCACAATGTTCATTTAATCTTAAATAGACAGCACAGCAAAAATTGGACATCCGGAGTGCATCAAACATGATTTAGAGCTTGTTTATGGAAAAAAACTTTTTTCTGTATTTCAATGTTGCAACTTGCGGAAAACTGTCCACAATGTTCATTTCAACTTAAATAGACAGCACAGCAAAAATTGGACATCCGGAGTGCATCAAACATGATTTAGAGCTTGTTTATGGAAAAAAACTTTTTTCTGTATTTCAATGTGGCAACTTGCGGAAAACTGTCCACAATGTTCATTTAATCTTAAATAGACAGCACAGCAAAAATTGGACATCCGGAGTGCATCAAACATGATTTTAGAGCTTGTTTATTGGAAAAAAACTTTTTTCTGTATTTCAATGTTGCAACTTGCTGAAAACTGTCCACAATGTTCATTTCATCTTAAATAGACAGCACAGCAAAAATTGGACATCCGGAGTGCATCAAACATGATTTTAGAGCTTGTTTATGGAAAAAACTTTTTCTGTATTTCAATGTTGCAACTTGCTGAAAACTGTCCACAATGTTCATTTCATCCTAAATAGACAGCACAGCAAAAATTGGACATCCAGAGTGCATCAAACATGATTTAGAGCTTGTTTATGGAAAAAAACTTTTTCTGTATTTCAATGTTGCAACTTGCGGAAAACTGTCCACAATGTTCATTTCATCTTAAATAGACAGCACAGCAAAAATTGGACATCCGGAGTGCATCAAACATGATTTAGAGCTTGTTTATGGAAAAAAACTTTTTTGTGTATTTCAATGTTGCAACTTGCGGAAAACTGTCCACAATGTTCATTTCATCTTAAATAGACAGCACAGCAAAAATTGGACATCCGGAGTGCATCAAACATGATTTAGAGCTTGTTTATGGAAAAAAACTTTTTTGTGTATTTCAATGTTGCAACTTGCGGAAAACTGTCCACAATGTTCATTTCATCTTAAATAGACAGCACAGCAAAAATTGGACATCCGGAGTGCATCAAACATGATTTAGAGCTTGTTTATGGAAAAAACTTTTTTCTGTATTTCAATGTTGCAACTTGCGGAAAACTGTCCACAA
>NW_026277499.1:0-583 GCF_023373465.1 Oncorhynchus keta | reverse complement strand
GGCAGACTTCACCGGTAGTGAATAAAACATGTAAATATCAGGCCTCCCGAGTGGCGCAGTGGTCTAAGGCTGTGCCAATAGAGATCCTGGTTCGAGTCCCGGCTCGGTCATAGTCGGCCACGACCGGGAGACCCATGGGGCGGCGCACAATTGGCCCAGTGTCGTCCGGGTCAGGGGAGGGTTTGGCCGGCAGGGATGTTCTTGTCCCATCGCGCACTAGCGACTTCTGTGGCGGGCCTGGCGCAGTGCATGGTGTGTACGGTGTTTCGTCTGACACATTGGTGCGGCTGGACTCCGGATGAAGCGGCCATTGCATCAAGAAGCAGTGCGGCTTGGTTGGGTTGTGTTTTGGAGGATGCAAGGCTTTCGACCTTTCACGGGAGTTGCAGCGATGGGAAAAGACTAACTACTAATTGGATACCGTGAAAAAGGGGTACAAATACCATTTTCTAAATATCCATTGTGGGAAAGGGGGGGAATGCAACAAATAAAAAATACAAAAGTCCCTACCTCCCTCCTTCAGTAATAATCCAAATCACATCCCAACATAGGCTGCCTGTGTGAATGGAACATTCATCGACAA